>NW_013952411.1:2590409-2597443 GCF_001266775.1 Austrofundulus limnaeus | reverse complement strand
ACTTCATCCACCTTAACCATGCTTGGAAAATTTGACTTCTCAATCACAAAATCCGACTCAGCCAGGACAAATTTAAGCTGGCCTGCATGTCAGTGTTTTCATCTTTCATTTATTCAGACAAACTGAGGACATGCTGATAATAGTGTGCATTATTATATATCTGATTTCACCACTGTTGAAGCATTTTCTTCATTATTTATAAMCTTGAACAATCTCTGTTTGGAAAAGATTGACTAAACCCAGCTGAAACACTTCGAACCTTTAGCATCGCTACCTTTAAGGCTGGTAAAACCTTAGACCTTTTTTTCTGGCTAGGTGTAAAATGTTTACTCTGTTCACTCAGGTCCTCAGACKCTCAAACAATCAGACAGTTCAGCTCTGGTTATCAGTAACGCGTTGCTCTATGCATGATGGGAAATCCCTGCATCCTGTAATGATCCGGTCTGTGTCTTTTGTCTCCACAGATGACGCCAGCCTCTACATTCAACAAGCAGTTGTGTTCATTGAGGATGCCGTCCATGTGAGTGCAGAAAGTATTAGCTTACTTTTTTGTTTTGTTTTTCCTACTGATTAAATAAAAATGTTGTATTAGTAACAAATCCTGCCTGTCTGCAGTACCGGTCCATCAACCACCGGGTGGACGCTCAGTCTCTCCGCCTGTACCGATGGTACTACTCCAGGATATGCCAGTGGTACGTAGCAGCTGCTCAGGCTGCAGCATTTATGGAGAGCGTTCCATGTTTTTAGGTTTTAGTAATTACCAAGGTGAAGGTGTTTAGAAATGGGAAAAACAAAATGAATGAGACAACTCCTAATAAATTGACCATATGACCGATTTGTTCTTACGATGGTTCACAGCACTTTTCCAGGTGTTATTTAACTTTAATTTAAAAAGTAATAATTTATTTGTTATTATTTATTTAATAATTTCTAGAAAAGCTGTACATATTTGTGCAGAGGCGATGCCAATAAAAGGAAATAAGACCTCTGACCTCTAATTCAGATTTACTGCACAGTTGGTTCTTTGGGACTCTTTGCTCCTTACTCAAACAAACAAAAAGACAGCCCTTGTAGTCAGAATGCTTTAAAATTTAAAGTATATTTAGGGGGCGATGCTTTGTGTTCCAACTCTTTCATCGAGCAGTAGATGTAATTGTTGTGAAAAGCTCAGAGAAGCTATCATTTAGAAAAAGGACCAAGACTGGATGAACTGATCCACTCCCTCCCTGTCTTTCTTTGCCCCAGGCTCTTGGGGATCATCATAGCAGTCGTGTTGCTGCTGGCCTTTGTGGAGCGTCCGTCGTCTCTGTCCATCTCTTCAGACCCCCGCCACAGATCTGTGGCCTGGGAGCCCCCCTGCGGTTTCACCGAAACCATTGAGATGATCTGCCTCATCGTCTTCACTCTTGATCTTGCCRTCAAGGTGAACAGAAGCAATGCGAAAATGCTTTGGGCTCGAGATGTTGGACAGAAACTGTCATTTGTTCAAGAAACTATCGCCGCTTCCTTTCTCTCTGTTTTCAGAGCTACTTGATCGGCTGGGAGGAGTTCAGGAAAAGCAAATGGCTGATCAGCTTCACCATCGTCATTTGTGTCTCCGTCATCGACTGGATGTTGTCTATCAGCATGCTGTGTGATGAGGTAAAGCTCGTCCCTGGTCACTGTCAAACAGTAGATCTCTTGACTTTTTATTTCCAGCAAACCCACTGGGCCTCATGCAAGAACATGTTCGTATTCTTATCCTAAATTTCTCTTACATTTGTTCGTACAAAGGGTTCGTACAAACATGTCACGTCAGATTCAACAAACTCTTCTATCTTCAGGAAAAGTGTGTAAATGAGGAGCGTAAACTGATGAATGGGTATCAGGTGCTCGTGCATGAGGAGAGGTGATTAGTATGAYCTACCACYCCAAAAGCACCATATAAGGTTAGCGTCAGACCTGCTAAAGCCAAGGAATGAAATGACTGCTGTTAATGTTGTGTATCTTGTGGGTCGTATACAGACACAGAAGTAAAAATCTAAATCATATTCATCTCGTCTTCCCACTCCCGACTGTCGCAAATTTCAGATGCGGTTCTGAAAAGATGCATTTTAAAATGTCTCCAAACTTCAATTAATGCATAATTTAAATTACTTTTTAGTTTGAGATCTTCATATTAATATTGTAGTGTTATACAAGAGCATTAAAAGCCAATTGAACTTAATCTAATCAATTTTGTGTTGTTAGTTACATTAAAAATTACAATTACAATTCAAACAGAATAACCTATTGTCAACATAATTATGGAGTGTGATTTATTTTCAACTCAAAATATCTTCAAACTAATGAAATATGAAGTTATTACTGAGAAAAATCTGGATAACAGCAGACTGACTGCATGTAAAATATACGACAGGTCTGGACCACTCGTGAATTTTGTTCATATCTGAAAAAAAAATCTTAGAWTACGAGAAAATTGTGAATGCCACAAATTCTCCTAAATCACTCATACGCACAACTTAAGATCAAATCCGTTCCTATGAACGGTTCTTCCATGAGGGCCATTGATCCGGCTGTATGGACTGTAGCCTGATACTTCATTTATCTGAGCCTCATCTTTATTKTGTGAGTCAAAGGACCTGTAACCAATAAGGCTATCAGTGAAGACGTTCTAAACTAAAGGTCGTGTCAAACTACATCTGAAGTTGAACAGTTGATTCGCKGTCATATGGTTGCAGGATGTTTGTTTTCAAAAAAAACCTCTTACTGCTGCACACCTCAAAGCTTCTTCCCACTGGGGTCTCCACTCTGTCCCTGCACCCACTGTTTGGCCACAAACCTGTCACAGACAGAGTGCCAGACTTTTCAACAAACTGACTTCTCTGTGCACAGCRTCTACGCTGTCTAAATTCAGGAGTCTTTGGCCATTTGACTAACTTTATAAGTTTGTCTGAAAGAGACATCTACATAATCGTTCTTTCGGACCGCCTCAGACAAATCATCCATGCTGCTTGACAACAGATGACTTCAGGAAGACGAGTAGCTGAAGCAAAATGGCCCTACTGCTGTCTGAGGAGTCTTGTATTGAGAATGAAGCTCTGAGAACAAAATTATGTGATTTTTGTCGCAYAATTACATCAATCAGAGTGTTTCTTTCTCTCTTTCTTTCAGTATCAATTCTTAGTGTTTTTAAGTGTATTCTTAAAACATATTTGTACTCATTGGTTTTTAATACAACGTAAGAGTTGACCTGTTTGGTTCCATTTAATGTTTTATTTTGTCTTGTCATGTTTTTAATTGTTTTGAATTATTGTTATAATTAGTCGCTTTAGTGTGAGCACTTTTTCCAGCAGCAGTTGTTTTTAAATATCTTATAAATACATTTGATTTGTTCTTCAAGGTCGGATATTTTTCATCTTCTGGTCTCAGGACTCCTGGAAGTGAAAAATATATAAGAATAAGATGATTTATGAATTTTGCAGAAAAGTTGCAACATTTTGGGGGGGATTTGTGTTAATAGTTGTGATTGAAAAATTGCAGGTTACTGGTGAGTCTGTACTACGCACTCTAAAAGAGGCCTGAATTTTATGATGAATCTGTTTTGTTTTGTTTTATTAATCAGAAACTGAGGGTACGGCGGCTTCTGCGGCCGTTCTTTTTGCTGCAGAACTCCTCTCTGATGAAAAAGACACTGAAGTGCATCAAGAGGACTCTGCCTGAGATTGCCAGGTACAGGAATCTTTTACACACGGTGACAATCAAGACATGCATATTTATGGACTACAACGCTARAATTTTAATAATACAATTACAAGAGAGTTGTTTATCATAAAAGAAAGTTACTGATATTATGTCGCTACTTACCAAATTAAAACGTAACAAAGACTTAACAGTTTTCTCACTTCTGTGAGTCGGTTGGTGCTTCCTCAAAATGTGGGCACGTTAATGTTGACATCTGCAGCATCAGACACTTCGAGACACATTTAGCACCTCCAAGTAACTCTAGTTTAAAACATTACAGTGTAAAGTTTACTACATATGTTTTATTCTCTTGAATATAAATAATTATTAACATGGGTCTTCACGTGGACGCTTGTGAATGTTGAATCACTGCTGAACTGAAGAATAAAGTGTTAAAACCAAAGCAAGAACAAAAACTAAAGTCAGTCAATTTTTAACTAAAACCAATTTTAGCTAAATTAAAATTACATTAAGCAAAATAAGAAAAATTTTGAGCTAAAAGCTACAAATAGCAAAACAGTAGCTTATAGTTACAAACAGTGAAAAATTGCTAAAAGCTAAACTTTGCAAAACTGTAGCTCAAAGCTAATTGTGGCAAATTTTGAGCTAAAAGCTAAAATTAGCAAAACAGTAGCTTAAAGTTAAATGTAGTATAATTTTGGTTACAGTGAATAAAGTTTTAGGGAACTAAAGGTATCTCAATGTATTTCTGTGAGGATTTCTTTGTATATGAAGTTAAATAGAACAAAAAGAATAAAAGTTACAAAAATAACCCATTATTCCTTATTGAGACAAAYCTTTTGATATCTTGATATCGTTCAGCGTTCACAGTGATATTTAATTATATTTCATTCACATCACTCCATGCTGGACTGTGATTTAAAGTGAATAAAGGTTTGAAGTACTTATCAAATATATATATTTTTAAACACTGATCATGAGTTTGACAGAGTAGATTACAGGTAAAGGAGGAGGAGTTTTCAGCYGCAGTCTGAGTGTGTCTACATGTTTTCCTGTCGTTACAGTGTTATACTGCTGCTGGCTCTACACCTCTGCCTCTTCACCATGATCGGCATGCTGCTGTTCGCCAAAACTGAAGTGAGTTCAAGCCTTTGWGGTCACACTCGTGTAGTTGTGGACACGTCATAAACCACAGCTGCAACTCTGGCACTCAACTCAGAATGCAAAAAAAAAAACATTTAAAAATGTCTAAATGATCATTGATAAGGTAATGAATCAAACATACTGTGGATTGTGAAAAAGCTACTTGGACATTAAGTTGCTTGMAGCACATTGGAGAACCTAATCCCTCCTTAACTTTGTGTGCGTCTGTTTAGGATTCCAAGAAAAACGGGGAGTGGGAGTTACATTTCAGGGACATGCCCAGTTCTCTAACCTCTCTGCTGGTGCTGCTGACCACAGCCAACAACCCCGATGGTACACGACCAGTCAGATGATGAAGAAGCCATGCTCACGCACAGCTTAACTATAATTTGTTGTGTTCTTTGTCCCAGTGATGATCCCTGCCTATTCCCTTAACAGAGGCTACGCCATTTTCTTTATCACCTTCAGTGTCATCGGTAAGCAGGTGTGGGTGTGGGTTTTATTCTACAAAGTCTGTGAAAGTACTAACGTATGATGTCCTTCCTGACAGGAACCTACTGTCTGATGAACCTGCTGACCGCCATCATCTACAACCAGTTCAGAGGATATTTACTGGTGAGTGACTGTATGAAATGTTGGAATTATGACTCAGCAGTCTTGTTTTAATGACCAGTAATCCCTGTGGCTGAACAATTATCTTGTGTTTGTCACACATCATAAACATGCCTCAGTGTGGAATGAAGGATATTTGACTGAAATATTACTGTGGCTGTTGATCCGACCCAATTCTGAAACAATAAAGTGTTTTTTAGCAACGTGGTTTTTAATTTTTTAAGCATTAGATGGTGTTTTTTTCCCCTAAACTAACTGTGGTTGCTGTTCCCAGATAGAAATGTGGGTGTAACCCTGATGTGTTGGAACGTGAAGAACCGAGCCCGGGCAGTAGCTAGGAGTTGTCTTAAAATGGCTTCACACAAAAAGGATTTGCAATTTTGCGCTTATAAGGTCTGACAAATCAGTGACCTGTGTGTACACACATTGAGAAAAGAAAGGCACAGTTTATTTCGAGCAACTCAAGCCCTGATTCAAACTGTGAAAAACCCAAGTGTCATGAATCATCATCTGCTGCTTCTTGATTTTCTGTCCGAATGTGGTGGAAAAACAACGAGACCTGACTCAACAAAGTCACAGTTTCTTTAATCTTCTACGCCAGTTCCTTTTTAAATAAAAACACCCTCCGTTACAAAAAAACACGACCACCCTCTGAACTTTCTGTTGAATTCACTTGTTTTCTGACCACAGTGCGTACTCAGGCTGTCCTGGTCACAGAGTCCGGTGACATTAGCAAGAAACATTTCAGACACTTCTAGGTGGACAAGTTGTTTCACAGGCTGAGTAACATTCCTCAGGACTTACAGATRTATTTGATAGAGATCTCAAAATTCCTGAAGCAACAGGTGCCGGAAGAAGAATAGTGTYCAGAGAGGAATCACATGTTGAGGACAGGAAAAGTCTGTCGTATCACTGGGTTGAATTGGTTTGAGTTAGATCTCTTTACTGTTTTTATATAATGTCTTGATTTTAGCTCCAGCTGTGAGYTGAAGATTTAAAACTAAATTAATGTCACTCTTCTTTCCAGCTGAAGTTCTGTTGCTTTATCCATTTTTTTTTTATTTAAGATGAATCCCGCTCTGAGAAATTACTGTATCTCTGACTTGATTTTTACTCTGAAATAAATGTCACAGTGGTACGTTTGTTTCAAAAGGAAACACCAGCTGCTTGAGACAGAGGAAATATCCCAGATTATCAAACATCACAGGGTTCTGTGAAGCAGAACCTGCASAAGGACCTGTATGGTCTGAGGGGGGCAGCTGTTTCTACTGATGAGTCAGGACTGCCATCTGCTGGAGTGGACAAGTATCAGAGTTCAGGACAGAGCATGTTGGAAATGTTTTGATCATCACAGATAAAGAAAACACATTGAAGCTGTATTTAAGATAAAGTAACTTTTTCCTGGACTTCATGAATTGTAGAAATCATTTAGTAAAGAAACCAAATATTTTAGTTAAAACATCTTAATCTGTATAAATGTGCTTGTTTTGTTCAGATGTCCGTTCAGACGTCCATCATCAGGAGAAGGCTGGGGGTCCGAGCAGCTTTCCAGGTCCTCAGCTGTCAGAGAGGTCATGCAAGTACTCAGTAAGACC
>NW_013952411.1:2587291-2589429 GCF_001266775.1 Austrofundulus limnaeus | reverse complement strand
CTGGTCAGAATGCATCTAAAACTAAAATGAGTCGCTACCAGATTTTCATAGCAGTTCACTCAGATGCTRTTTCATAAAGCTTTACATCACCGTCGATGTTTAAATACACAGATGTAAATATTTGCATGTGCAAAAACGTAAGAACTTTTCTAATAACTGTGTTTAGTAAAGCTTAGGCCCAAAGATTATTTCTCCATTATAATTTGACAGATTACATCATTTAGGTCAATAAAAGGTCTGTTTACAGTTTTAGATTTGAATTTGGTAAACAGTGCTGTCAAAATGTGTAGACTTCCTCTGAATGTGCCCTAATCAATCAGATCAGAATGTTTTTGTTCTTAGCGCCATCTGCCTGTGGTTCAGGTGTGATTTAGTACAAGAATGTAGTTTTATTAATTCTTCTAAAAGTCAGTTGTCTACCTCTCAGTGTTTCACCTTCTATGCATCATTTTTTTCTGTAATTCCTGTAAAAGCACAAAGAGCGACTAATTAGCAACACCGGGTCCAGACTGTTCTGTTAGCTTTACCCAGGAGGCGTCACAAAAACCCGTCTTCCTGTCCTGTACAAACCCACACCGCTCCACTGTGTGACAGATTTGATCTTTCTGTGATGCTCTCTTCTGCACCCCCTCCACGTCAGGAGGCGCAGCGCTACGCAGACGTGGGCTACGTGGATCGGCAGCAGTTTAAGCACATTTTTGATGAACTGGATAAAGATTGTATTAAAGAGGTGACGCAGTGCTCTCACTCCATAGCTCCACCCAGCTGAACGTGTTTTCTGTGACAGCAGTTCGGTGTGTCTCATGTGTGTGTGTCTATGTTCGCTTCAGCACCCTCCTCTTCCTCAGTACTCGTCACCAGTCCTGCAGAGGCTGCAGGTGGTCTTCAGTCACTACTACCTCACTGTGCTTGGTAACGCAGTGGCACTCGCTAATGTCATGTGCATCTGTGTAAGTCTCACACACACACACACACACACACACACCTACAGAAGCATGCTACCCTGTGTGTGTGATGCAATGCTGTTGTGTTCCAGACGATCCTGGTGTTGAATTCTGAGAAGTCAACAGCAGAGAGAGACAACTACGTCTTAGAGGTGAAGACAAGCACAACATCCGAACAGTTTCAACAAATAAAACCGTAAAACAAATCAGATAAACTGAATTTTCTGGATGAATATATTTTCCCTTGCCTCACTTCCAGGTCACCAACTTGTGCTTCATCCTCTACTACCTGTTTGAAATGTCTGCCAAGATCTTTGCCTTTGGGTGGAGAGGTTACCTGTCGTACAGGAACAACATCTTTGATGGTTTTCTCACTCTTCTGTTGTTGGTAAGACAGCTTCAGCTGCACCCGTCGGTTTCTCTGCTGTCAAACCATCACTTACTCCATTTGGCACATCTCCTGAAACGCACCAGGAGTGTAGCTTTATTACAATACAGTATTACATCCGTTTGTAATTTACTGTAACACTAACCCCTCAAGCAATTGGTTGTTATAAAAGTATTAGTTTAAAAATCAGCTGTATGCATTTTGTAATATTTATTATGTTCAATTCAAAGCATAGTTGATTTAAAACAGTTTAATTTGACCACTGATGTTTTTGTATTTTGTTTTCCATTAGGTCCTTCAGATCTCCATATTTATCAGCTACAGGCTTCCCTATTCACCCTGGTAGGTTTGCATGCTTTTAACTCTTATCTTCACTCTAATGCCTAGATTTTTACACATACATTAAATTAATATCATCCGTTTGAGAATTCACCACATCAGTGTGTTCTGGCATTTGTTATCCTGTAAGGCCCATTGTTTCAAAATACACAACCTTGTGGGGACCACTGTGACCGTGAAAGTCCCTGTGAAGGTAGAAAAACATATATGTGTGTTTGTGTGTGGGATCACAGGGACCCCTCTTCTCGCGGTGCACTGTCTCTGTGGGAGATGATCCGCTTGGTCAACATGCTGATCGTGTTTCGCTTCCTGCGCATCATTCCAGACATTAAGGTAATGCCCAGGGGTCAGATTTATAAAAGAATGGGCCTCATGCAAGAACATGTTCGTATTCTTGTCCTAAATTTCTCTTACTTTTGTTCGTACGAAGGGTTCGTACGAACATGTCACGTCAGATTCAGCAAACT
>NW_013952411.1:2584954-2586622 GCF_001266775.1 Austrofundulus limnaeus | reverse complement strand
CACGCATCCCCCCGCGCACGTGCGACAAACACGGACTTAAAACGTGAAGTTTTATAACATTCACACTGGCGAGGGTTGGTGCGCCCTGCGCGTGTATCCAAAGTGTGACTTTTGCTGTCGTGCTGTTGCAATGTCTCTTTTCGGGGAGGGGTCTGTGGGTCAGGGTCGTCTGAGGAGGAAGCAGATGAAGGGAGTTGCTCACAGGAACTTTTATTTAAGATTTATGTTTTTTTTTTTCAAAGGTCCTCATGGCTCAGCAGCAGAAGCATAAATATTACTGTTAAGAAAGCTAAATAAATAAATCTAAGTTAACGTAAATTAAATCTCTGACAGTGATCATTACACAATGTGGCTCTAATTCCTCACTTCACCATCTGTGTCGCAGTTTCACGTCTCCAGAATGAGCGTACGCATGGGTCAGAGCTGGCGTGAGGCACCGCATTGGATTTTATAAATCACAACCTTGGCGTGAAAAGTGGAGTACGCAAGATTTATAAATTTGACCCCTGATCTGTCCTGTTCACACAAACTGCTCATTTATTTTACTTACTAATTTACCGTATTTTTGAATAAACCAACACAGTAATGAACACGTCTTCTAACTTCCGTTAGGGATATAAAAAAAATCTATTCATTATTTTTTTCTATTCATTTAAAAGGTGGTAAATACAAACTGTCACGCAACATTTCAGGTTTTTATTATTATTATTATTTTTTTAATTTTTAAAATTGCAGGAGCTCTACAGTTAATATGATCACTGCACTGAAAAGTGACGGCATGAATCAACATAAAGCAAAACTGAAACAAAATCCTAAAAGATGAAGAAGAAATGTCTGTAGTTTTTTTAAACAGTAAAATAATAACTTCTGTTTTATTTGACTAATAAAATGTTTTATTTGCTGTACTGTTGGAGGTTTTATGTTCATGTTGTTGCCTCTTTCTGCAGCTCATGGCTCTGGTTGCGAGCACGCTGCTGGATCTRGTGAAGAACCTGCGGGCGTTTGCCGGAGTGCTGGTGGTGAGTGACCCTTGACCTCACCATGGTTCATCCATCAGACCTTCAGTCCTATTTGTGGGCATTTAGAGTAAAACWTGTTCATCTGGACCATGTTTACCTCATCAGTCAGATTAATTTTGTGTTTCATAAAATCCTTCTAGGCTCAGATATTAAAAAAAGTTCTGATTGTCTTTAAAAAGACATTTAAAAAAATGTGATTTTGTGTTTGTGCAGGTTGTGTACTACGTGTTTGCTGTGTTTGGAATCTGGCTGTTYGAGGGAGCAATAAAACCTCCTCCAGACATGAGGTATGAAGGTCCTCTGATAAAACATAACTGAGTGTGAGGGAAACTACAGCAGGATGTTTCCACCACCTCCTAACTCACCGCTGAAACACTTCACACCAAGGGAAATCCCTTTAGTTTCATTTTTACCAGGATTAAAGTCATCTGGTAAAAATTCAACTGGAATTTCTTGAAGCAAAACAAATTTTAATCTGTCGCCGCCTGTCAGGCCAAAGTTTKATACACAAACAGTTCTGCTGTCCTGAACTATACGTTTCTCATTGTGTCATCATCTGTTACATGTAATGACTTTATTATGTCAGAGGTGTTGCTGACTCAACCTTGTGTGTGTGTGTGTGTGTGTGTGTGTGTGTGTGTGTGTGTGT
>NW_013952411.1:2577301-2583425 GCF_001266775.1 Austrofundulus limnaeus | reverse complement strand
GTTCTGAAGGCAAAAGGGGATCCAACCCGTTACTAGCGTGGTGTACCTAATAAAGTGGCCGGTGAGTGTATATCATGTTGTATATTTGATTTGATCCAGTCAGAGGGGCTGTAGCAAGTAGGTATCTCTGCAGACGAGTAGGAGTTTCCAAAAGAGGGCTTTTCTCCAAGGGACACACCTGATTGGACAAGAAAAAAAAGGCGTTACTCAAGCACACCACCTGATTTGATGATTGTTGCTTAAGTGTTTCTTTATATCATTAGCTTACTTTTCTAGCATTGGACTTTCTTATTTATTTATTTAGCTAAAAGAACTTGCTGTTGTTAACGAGGTAATCAGAAGACTTGGGAATAATAACAGCCAGGAGATTATATTAGCTGCTGCTGTTCTATGTTTATATGAAGACGCTGCCAGTGTCGGACCTGACGTCTTCGTTATTTCTGCTTCTCTTAACAAAGAGCTCCTGGTTACATTTCAAAATAAGAGCACCGTCAGTCAGTAGTGTATTTTTTTAGATATTTAGAAATAGGGAGAACTAAATGTTTGTTTTTAATGATACATTGCGACTTCATTAAAAAAACAGGTAGTTTTGGGTGCTAAAATTAATGTGACAGTAGGTAAAGTCAAAAGTGAAAGAAAAACGAAAGAGAAGAACCAAAAAAACAGCAAATATAACTAGCCAATCTGTTTACACTTGAGAAACACCTACTTGAGTCTGCAGAGAACCCTTTTTTGGCTTTAGGGCTATAAAGAAGCAGAAACACCTKTTTTAATTAAAAGAAATGTGTTTTAAAGGTATTGTGTAAAGTACTCTGTATCAGCGAGCACCAACACTGAAGTACTTGTACTTGCACTCAGTTTGAGAAAAACTGGTATCGGGACACCTCTAATCTGACCTAGACTTTTTAGAAATAAACCAGTTTGATAAAAGTACTGGATGGGTTCATTAGAGCGGTGTTTTTCAACMCTGGTCTTCAAGGCACACTGCCCTGCACGTTTCCCTGCTTCAACAGCTGATTTCAATTGATAACTGATTACCAGGCTTTTGTTGACCTGCAACCATCTGAATCAGGTGTATCAAAGTAGGGAGACCTCTAAAACATGCAGGACAGTGTGTCTTGAGAACCAGGGTTAAAAAACACTGCATTAGAGACACAAGTGTTTTTTACTTCTGGACTTGGGAAGATGTGAGCGTCATAATTTAAACCAAAGTCAGAATCAGACTAAATGTTTCTTCTCTCCTCTGCCTCACTCAGGCTGCACTCGTTTTGCTCTACGATGTGATGATAGTCAACAACTGGCAGGCCTTCATTGAGGCCTACAGCCGATACACAACAGAGTAAGGGAGCAATTAACAAACAAATCTGTTGTTGATTGGCATGAATCCTGTTGTGATGATGATGATGATGATGATGATGATGATGATGATGATGATGATGATGATGATGATGATGATGATGATGATGATGATGGGTTTTCTCTCTCAGATGGTCCAAGATCTACTTTGTATGTTGGTGGCTCACCTCCTCTGTCATGTGGGTCAACTTGTTCGTGGCGCTCATCTTAGAGGTCAGTTCATGTTCTGTCACTTTGATCCCCAACAAGGATCTGATCTGAAGTTATATGGACCAGGAAAAAAAATAAGTTATCTGGTCTTTATCAGTGAGATAAGTACCAGAATAATAAGGTCACAATGGTGCTTCAATGTGGCTATTATTATTTAGAAATAAACACAGAGAAACACAGTAATGTGTGAAAAACAAAGCTTGTCTTCTGATTGAGCGGCTCATGGAATCATCTTTAGCAGCAGTAACTCTCAGTAATGTTTCTATGGAGACTCAGAGGTAACATCCTATCACAGTGTTTCAGTCATGCTGAAGTCTGGCCTTTGATTGGACCAAAATGATTTTCTCTTTCAGCCATTCTGTTGACTTTCTGAACAATTTTAAAGCCAACCATCAGCAGACGGCTCATTAAACTAATATACAAGATAATTCATGTAAGGTGGCCAGATCCTGAGGCTGTGCAACAAGCCCAGATCATTACTCACCCTCCGCCGTGCTTTAACAGCTGCTGTTGTTTGAGCCGATATGTTTTGAAACACATCTCCACTTTGGTCTTGTCTACCTGAAGGACACCTTTCCAGAAGTCATGTGGTTGGTTCAGGTGTAACCTGATTTGGTTTCCTTCCAACAATTCTTTGAACAAGCCTTTTTCTTTAATCTTTTTTCTAATTACACTAAAACTTTAAGGTTTGACCTGATACCTTAACATGCCACCTCAGCATCTTGGCTCAGGTTTTGTTAAATCARTAATAAGACGGTGTAATAAACCTTTAGACAGTTATCGGGTTCTGTAGGCGAGGTAGGACCCATGATGCAGGCAGGCAGACTCGAGGAGGTGATGAAAAGTCTGTATTAAATTAAAGGCCGGCGTGGCGGCAAAAACAGGAAACTAGAAGACACAGAAAGCACAAGGGAAACCAGGGCCGAAAGTGGAAGTGCGGGTTAAGTAGAAGCAGGGTAGAGTGAAAAGTGGAAAGATCTGAGTGATTACAGAGTGCAGACAGGTGTGAGAGAATAATCAGGAAGGGACTGCTAGACTGAGGCCTGAGAGGAGAATGTAAAACACAGGAGGAACACCAGAGGGCGACAGAGCACGATGTAAGACAACAGATCCTCACAACCATGAGAGACAAGTGTCTACTTACTATTTATTCTGACTCTTATTAGTGTGTTGTTTKTCTTAGTAAGACTTCTTCCTGTAGGTGTAAACTAATTGAAACAATGMGTGTAATGCACAGATCTGAGTACTTTTTAAGGGAAAATGAAGTAAAAACTAGCTGATAAAACCTGCTGCAGTGCTKTTGCTTTAAAATGCCCGTGACATGCAAATCCTTCAAATACAAAAAATCTTTATATTTAAGAAACCTGGCATAATTTACATGATTTTACCCATTTTGACACATAACTGGCATATTTTCTTTTGAACTTGGCTCAGACAAGGTGAAACAGGAAGTGACATCAAAGGGGAACTCTTTTAGAAAGAAAACAGTTTTTTGTTTATTTGCACAATATTGTTTGAACCCTGACTCCTCATCTCTCTAATAGTGACTTAAATTAATCTAAAGAAACATCAGATTCTTCTCAACAGCCTGCGTTGTTAGTTGTCATATAATTGCTCTGCTATTCCCCTTTGACATCACTTCCTGTTACTTCACATGCAAATATCTCAGCAACTCTTAGTCTCAGCGCCGTGAAATTTCTTTTTCCAATATATTTACAGTGTTATCTTTTAAAAAATGCTTTTGCATTTATTACAAAAACTTGATGTCACAGGCACTTTAATAATAATCTGATATTGAGTGTTCAAGAGAAATCATTGGTTCTTGTTGTCTGAACAGAACTTCATCTACAAGTGGGACCGCAGCCACAGCTGCTCTGTGACAGACGTGGAGAAGATCCGATACGAAACCTCTGTTCAGTTCATGTTCAAGTAGGTCCAAACCAACATCTGCTGGACGTCTTCAAACCMACAAAGCTAACTGTGTTCTGCTGCTTCCTCTTTTCTCCGTGTCAGAGAACAGATCCAAGAACCGACAGAAGAGGAGTTACTTTGTCAGCTCCACCAGCACCCCCACCTGCACATACAGTGGTGACCCCGACGTGATGAGCAGCAAGAGAAGCACAGAGAGGATTCTGGTGCTTGTCTTTTGCCAATATGTTACTGAACAAGTAGAAAGCACTTTTTTTCATGATTTGTTATGTTTTTGTTTTTGTTTTCTGAGCAAAACCATTGTGGCCTGCCAGACACAGCWTTCAGTGGGAGAATCTCTGGAAATCTGTCTCACGGTCAAACTACAAAAAGCTTCGTCTGGTTTTAAATCCAGAAATYGTTGAGTCAAACTTTTTAATGCCAACAAGTTTTTATCATGAAGCACAGGACTTAAAATCATTTCAGAGCTTAAAGCACAGCGCCTTAAATCACAAATGTGTCTCAGCACTGAAACAACTCTTTTTACATTCATTTAATTTTATTTTAGATCTTATGTTTTGCAGCACAAGTCTGCAAAGCAGCATTTGAGCAGAGTGTTTGTCTCTGCCTACAGTACTGTATTTACAGGTTCTATTTACTGATTCAAACATGTTTGATAACCTGGAACTGAGAAACCCAAATTCAACATTTAATTTGGCACATGCAGTAATTGTCTATGTGGGATAGGAGGTACTTTTACATAATTATTTAATCATCAATCCGGAACATTTTCCTACCAGTTAATCATGGAGGAAGTTGTTGTTTGAGGGACTTTCAGAGGACGCTGTGAGTTTTATTGAGATAGCAAAGAAGGAGGAAGTCTTTTCTCACCAGGAAATGTGCTTCACTTGAAATGAAAACTTTCCTTGRCATTCTGGCGGTGGATAATCGTGCGACAAACCCCGCCGTGATTTATTAAAAAATCAGTTCAGATTCTGTCTGGATCTTTGAACATGTGCTTTGTACCAACGTCACTCTTATGATATTTAAAGGGTTAAAAAAGGGAAACTCTCACTTCTTTGTGACATTTATTTGAAAAAGAATTACTTCAGGTGTTTTTTAAAAAGAAAATTAACTTCAAATGTTTTTATTTTTTGAATGTATTTTAATAATAAATATAAAATTTTTGAACTCAAACATTTTACAAATGTCTTAGCACCAGTTTAGTGATTTTTCTTTTTTATATT
The DNA here is from genome assembly GCF_001266775.1 of Austrofundulus limnaeus. NCBI lineage: Eukaryota > Metazoa > Chordata > Actinopteri > Cyprinodontiformes > Rivulidae > Austrofundulus > Austrofundulus limnaeus. The sequence continues at coordinate 2,578,704 of NW_013952411.1, read as the reverse complement.
AGGTGTCACCTTTTTACTGTTGTGAGCATCATTTGATAAAGTTATTTGGACTTCATATCTTTTGAAGTTTGTTTTTCTTTCTCACATGTCCTGTTTTTCATCAAATCTAGGAAAATCAGTGCTTGAATTTTAGTTAAAATATGTGCCAAAGAAAGGAGGCTTTTTTTATATATATATATATATTTTTTTTAGACTTAGGGCTTGGTCTTGACTTTATTATTATTTTCTAAGTAATTTGACAGTTCAGAAGGAAATCCTACACAGTGTGTGGAAAAGCATTTAATTGCATCAGAAGGTGTGTAGACCCTTTTCTTAACTGGACTAAGGCAAGAAAGCTTAATGGTCCATTAGAAATGGCTTCTAATAAGTTCGACCAGAATAAAACAAATCTTATTCTTATAGATTGAGTCAGTGCAGAGTGCAGAGTCTTTTTGACTTTGAATCAACAAAGTTTGGGGCATGAGACGTGAGACATGAGCTGAATAAGTTTACTGGAAGTAAACAGATGAAGTAGATGTTGATTCCTGAAAATGCCAGTGCACTTTATGAAGAATAAACAGTTCCAAAACCTGCATGACCAGGAGATGAGGTCACATAATCAAAAATGTGAAAATAAGGAAGTACGGGAGATTTTTTACAGTAATGAGGCATATTGTCATAACTAGAACTGGAATGACTGAAATACCTGCTGTGGACATAAACTCATACACACTCCAGTTATTGCCAGGTTTTGTAATGTTAAAAAAAWTAAACTACAAAAAATAATTTGAAATATTTCCCATTCTAGTGTGACAAAAATAATTTACAGTTTACCTGACAAATTAACAATTCAATTGAGGATTTAAAAATGATTAAGGTGGTGTGATACATTTGCACACCTTAAACCTAATACTTTGTTGAAGCACCTTCTGATTTATTCATCTGTATTCAATATTATACATAAAACATCTCAAAATGGATTTCATAAGCTTAGTAACAGGGATGTTGTGACTTTTTATACCCACTGTACATCATGGATTTCAATAACATTCAACATGTTGGGCTGTAGTACTGCACTTTGACCAGCGGGTGGCAGTAAGGCCACCCGCTGGGTGGCCTTAAAGTGCCGTAAAACATCAAAAGAAGAAGTAGGACTCGGAARTGAAATGTTTGGGTATTYAAAAGACGATTCCCCAAGTGTTTCTTGTATTTTCTGAAGCCTAGGAGGGATTTTATTTTACTTTTACACCCAAACAACCTGCACACATGAACGGTGAGTGTGGTTTCAAGGGCGGTAGGTCAAAACGGTGTGAAAACATGTTTATTCACCTCGTGGTTCGTCCTCCCACAGAACAAGTTTGAGTTACACTCGTGTGTGTGTGTGTGTGTGTGTGTGTGTGTGTGTGTGTGTGTGTGTGTGTGTG
>NW_013952411.1:2570516-2576421 GCF_001266775.1 Austrofundulus limnaeus | reverse complement strand
GTGTGTGTGTGTGTGTGTGTGTGTGTGTGTGTGTGTGTGTACTACCGGTGCTCTTTAAAGGTTGTGATTGATAAAGCGTGAATAACAAACATCTAACCTGACTGGTTTCTTTAACGTTATGAAGGCCAAAGTAAAGCTGCAAAACCCTCGGCTGAAGTTAGCTTCCGATTCCAGCTTCCGATTCGGGAAATGACTAAAGGGATATTACAACTAATTTTTCACTCCCTTGCGCGTGTTCAACCTGCTCTAGCTCAAAAACTACAACACCTGCACTCTTCAAATCTGGACTAGATTATTCTACACTAATAGAAGAATATTTAAAAACACGTTTGGGATTTGGGAAAGCTTTGTCTGATATGTGAAAAATCAATAAACTTTGTTTTTCATCGTTTTTTAGGCAACTGGACCACACTAGACCTGGTCCAGCCCAAAAACCACAACACCTGGACTCTTTAAACCAGGACTAGATTATTCTACACTAATAGTGGAATAATAAAAACTAAGTTTGAGCTTTGGGAAACCTTTGTCTGATTTGTGAAACATCAATAAAGTTTGTTTTATTATTCTATTAGTGTAGAATAATCTAGTCTTGGTTTGAAGAGTCCAGGTTATGTTTTTTTGAGCTGGACCAGATATGTGGTCCAGTTGCCTAAAAATGATGAAAAACAAACTTTATTGATTTTTTTACAAATCAGACAAAGGTTTCCCAAAGGTCAAACTTAGTTTTTATTATTCCACTATTAGTGTAGAATAATCTAGTCCAGATTTGAAGAGTCCAGGTGTTGTGGTTTTTGAGCTAGAGCAGGTTAAACACGCGCAAGGGAGTGAAAAATTAGTTGTAAAATCCCTAGTCATTTCCCGAATCGGAAGCTGCAATCGGAAGCTAACTTCAGTTCGTCGATTAGTCGAATGAAAGAAAACAAGCGTGATGACTGTGAACAATTTATCTGACTGCTGAGAAGAAATTGTGAATTGTAAAATGTATTTGTCATGATATAAATATATTCTTAAACTGCACTAGTCAAAAATACAGATTTCAAAGCARGTCGTTTTCTTTTATTTTTGTAATTGTTGATCAGCAGGGGTGATCAGACCAGGTTCTTGAGGACCGCAATGTTTTACTTGTTTCTCTGCTCCAACACACCTGATTTGAATGAATAGGTGATTAAGAGCTCTAAAAGGTAAGTAAATCAAGTGTGTTAGAGCAGGGAAACAAGTAAAACATGCAGGAAAGAGGACCAGGGCTGCACACCCCTGGAGAGGCAAACAGAATAGACCTGGTCTAAAACGGTCTTCCTGAAACACAGACTAATATGAGATAATTAAGTCCTGGACTCTTGACCTTTGAACTAAAATAAACTTGAATAATTTAAAACCACTTATTCTTTCAGTAGCACATCCTGTAAACAGTGTTTTCCAACCCTGGTCTTCAACGTACACCACCCTGCATGTTTTAGAGGTTTCCCTGCTTCAACACACCTGATTCAGGTGGTTACAGTTCAACAAAAGCCTGTTAATCAGTTATCAATTGAAATCAGCTGTGTTGAAGCAGGGAAGCATCTAAAACATGCAGGACAGTGTGCCTTGAGGACCAGGGTTGAAAAACACTGCACTAACACTCTATCCCAACATCTTCCTGTGTCACAACATCCATGAACCTTCTCTGTGGCCTTCCTCTTTTCCTCCCGCCCTGCCAGCTTCAAATTCCTTTGTCCAATATTTCTGCTGTACCTCCTCTACACGTGTCCAAACAACCTCAGCCTTGCATCAGATTGCACTTCCAGTCTATCTGCTGGATCTGAGCAGAAGATCCAGCAGATAGACCGGCTTACGGTAACTTCAACTTAATGACGCAAATAAAACACGTGTTTTTTTATTGTTTTTAAAGCGCATATGTGATAAAGTCAGCGAATTGGCTGATTACGGTTATGTCTCTCTGTTAACCAGGAGGGGATTTCCTGTATTTTTGTTGTCTGTTCCAACACAGTAAAAGGAGATCTCTCTTACACATGAATTAAGATAAAACCACTTCCTGCCAGCAAATACTGTCTTTTTCATTTAGGAGGAAAACTCTGCTTTCATAATCTCTTCTAGCTGAGTCATACTAAATGATCAACCTCAGCTGTTCCTGTGATACTCATTTGTAATTCTGCATATTTTGGTTAGATCTCTGCAATCACCAACTCTTGTCTTTGTTAGTGATGCTTCTCCAAACCATACAGCAGTTCACACTTGCATCTTAATCACTCCTAACACTTGTCTTCTTCCTGCCTGCACCCTCTGCTTCATCTTTCACTAACACCTCTAGTTTTCACCTTCCTCTCATTCACATACGTCTCTCCAGGCTCACTTCCACTTACTCCCTGCTCTGTAGTCTATTAACTGCTCTAAGGTTTCTTAAAAACATGGAATAGATCTGGAGATAGAARTTTATAGAAAACAGACCCAAAGTTTAAGGTTTGAAGACACCARTAGTTGCACAAAACACATTTTCAGTTTAGTAATCTCATGACCTTTTAGTCAACAAACAACAGTTTGTAGAAAAGTGTGTTCTGTATCTATAGTCATTAAAACGTGACAACTAATCCAGTCATTTGCCAAAGTCAAAAGGTTTATCTAAACTCTGCAATTACCCAACATTGTGAAGTTTCATAAATGCTAAAATAAAACTTTGATGAAAAGAATCTTAAAGAGTAGAAAACTATAAAAGAGATTATAAACTGGACAGAAATACTGAAGATACAGCGCTAGTTTGATTAGGGCTGTGTATTGGCAAGAATTTGGCGATACGATACATATCATAACAGAGGGGTCACGATACGATATATCCCGATATATTGCGATACTGTAAGCAAGGCAATATATTGTCCAAAAATTCTATTAAATAAAAACCTCTTACTGAAAAAAAAGCTAATGTTTACTTACAATGCTAATGCTACACTTACTGTCTGGCGCTCAAGAGGTAGAGGAGCCAAATGGCTGGCTCACTGCTGCCAACTAGYGGTCAGAGGCTGAACTACAACATAAAAATGAACGGATGGCAAGAAGGTTGACATTTTAAACCTTAATTAAAAATCGATACAGGGCTTTAGAATATCGATACAGTATYGGGAAATGAAATATCGCRATATTTCAGTGTATYGATATTTTCTTACACCCCTAAGTTTGACACAAATAGACCAATTTATTCAGCTAAAGGGAACTTCATTCCAGTAATTACTACATAGACATGAATTGTATCAAAACATGTACAGTATTAAACATTTACAGTATATAATTTAAAAATACTTGAATTATTTTCAGCACATATAAGGAGAAAAATAGAATGCATTAATGACAGACAGTAGAAAAACGACTTTTTTTTGCATGCGTCTGACTCTAAAACAGCAAAACAAAAATCACAGCAGACATTTACAAATAGAAGTGCTCAGGCTTTTATCACTCATAAATCCTATCAAATTAAATAATTAATGAAAAGTAGGTAAGACTTAGGAAAGTACCAATCAGCAGATTCTGTACATCAGTAATTACCGTCACAATGATGTGACTCAGCATAATTTTACTTCCTGCAAAACCAGTTTTAGAAAAGTAAACCAAAACTTGCACTGTTTTAATGGGCAAGGTCCAAAAGTCTGATCAGGCTCCTCCCACATTTTATGTAAACAGCATGTCATGCAAGAGAAATCAGTTAAATAAAAATTAAAACGTCAAACTTGTAAACACTTTTAGCAGTTGTTTAGTTCACAGCTTATATCAGAATCAATCCTTGTCGTAAACTGAACATCTTTTAGGATTGCACCGTTCAACGTGCTGCCATTACACAGTTTCGCAGATATTGCTAAATAACTATATATGATTACATAAAAYCTCCTGGAGCATGGTGTGATCTTTGAGACGGCCCATCATTAACTTTTTTCTTTTTTTTTTTCTTTGTCAAAATGAAAAATATCCTGGGACTGAAACGTGTTCGACCTGTTTAGGTGCAACCATGGGCTTTTTTTTAGAGTCTAAAACTTTTTATTAGGATTCGTTTTAAGATACTGAAACACAAGCTTATCTTCCCCCTCGATGGGCATTTCCTGGTCTTGAGGTTGAAACTGTGGGCCTAGCACTGTAGATTTGTTTAAGTGCACATCAGCGTTGGTGCAGGGAGGCTTGACTTACCCTCCAAACATAAAGAGGAATTTGCACGTTGCACAGGGACCACTTCACATGCATAAAACCACCGTGCAGCTGTGTTTGATTTCTCAGTCTCGGCTCATACAACATGCATCCTGCATTTATTTGTTCATCTTATTATAGCGTAAAATGCCTCTGCAGGTTTTGCTGTTTCGACTGAAAACCCATCAACCACTTGTGCAGAAAGGTTTATTTTCTCAATCTGCAATTAAATAAAACACAAAATTATTTTTGCATATAAACATTAATGCCTGTTGGGCTTCCCTACTAGAACTTTATAATCCAGTTAGTGTGGTTGTTTTTATATGTGCAGATTAAAAAMAACCTTTAAAACCTCCATGTTTTAACAATAATTTTAATTTGTGTCGTTTCAACAGAAGCACAGCTTTATTCCCAAATACCTCAAGGGCTAGTGAAGAGCCTTCAGGTTGAGGTAAGCAGATGTTTCTCAGGAGTTTTCATCAGATTTTGCAAACCTACCTTTGTTTGGTGTGTTTTTACGGGACAAGAGAGACCAGATGTCACATCTCTAATCTCATCTCTAGCCTCAGAGCAGCTCTAAAGCAGCAGTGTTCACCGAGACCTTCCTGAAGAACAGCCTTCGAAACCCTGCCCGCCATGACCTGAAGGACTTCCTAACCCACAAGGCYGTGGTCCTGGGTTTTGCCAGACCCAAGAAGGAGAAGAGAAAGAGCAAGAAAGCCAGAGGGTTAAATGCACGACAGAAAAGAAAGATGAAGATTTTCCAGATCAAGCCTGAACACCAGAGGTGTGTGGAGACATCAGATCAGGACACTTTCTCTTCTTTTTATCTGGTGAAAATCAGTTTGGGACTTGAAACATGACTGCTTTATAATGTTCTGCTTAAAGCTGTGTTTTCCATTTGTTTTTAAAATCACTTAATGTCATTGTAGATATGAGCTTTTCCTGCCTTTACATGAACTCTGGAAGCAGTACATAGTTGACCTGTGTGGGGGACTGAAACCAACAAGGTGAACCAGTTTCATCTTTCACACACCTCCATTTCTTTTCTATATCTGTCATTATGTTAGATCTCAATTTTGCTTGTTACTTTTTAAATTTTAGTCTTGTTTCTTCCAGCAATCCACAGATTGTGCAGCAGAAGCTTCTAAAAGCAGACTTCCACGGCGCCATCATCACAGGTAGATGTTCCTGTAACGTTCAAGCCTCAGTCATCATAAACCTTTTCACACTCTTCTGTATTCAAAGGTGCTTTGATGTGAAAATGTTCAAGTTGGTGCAAACTTACAGATCCTGAGCTAAACCCACACTTAATTTATGTTTTGTGGTCCGAGMCAAGTCATCATTTTTTGGTTTTGGTTTGACTGAATGTAGGAAGTTCMTATTTTAAAGAAATAAAACAAAGTCTAGGAGATTATGTTTTGTTGAAAACTCTGAGAAGAATGGTAAAAGTAGTTCTGGTAAAAGAAAATGCCTGACTTGTTCTGAAGCAGGGCTGACAGGTCTGCAATTTCACACCCTGTTAGATTGTATCCAGTTTTAGATTTTACCCTCTAGCTACAAATGTTAGTCCTTTTGTCTTTTTGCTGCACATAGTTATGACTCCCGCACGCGAAGCGTAAGCGGGAGTCATAATGTTTTCGTACTGTTTTTTTTTTTTTTTTCTTCAGTGATTTTTGGTCAACCGTAGCACAGAAACAGCTGCACCGATCAACATGAAATTTGGCAGGGCTGTAGATGAGTC
>NW_013952411.1:2561550-2570411 GCF_001266775.1 Austrofundulus limnaeus | reverse complement strand
ATTAAACATAGGAGCTTCAGATTTTCTTTTGTTATTTAGCTCTGATGAGGGGCTATCCATCAGGCCGACCAATGCCCCCCCCCCAAAAAAAAGACCCCCACCCAAACCACTACAATTTTGGGATGCACCTAGCATGACATTTATTAGGAATAAAGACTTATGAGTTCCGGTGCGTTTCTGTGTGCGGTGGTAATTATGTTACCACTATGCGGTATCTAGTTTTAGGTCATTTTAAGGGCTTTTGTAATTTTTAAAAACCTAATTCCTCAGAGATGCAACAACAATGTTTATCTTTCTCACCATTACATCACAAAGGATTTAACAATAAATAAATTAAAAATGGCTCAAATRAAAAGGTTTATAATGTCACTGAATCAACACACCATGTTTAAGAGAACCTGCAGTCATACCAGCTAGTTGGTATTATCTGCTATTTTGATGCATCAGGTGTTTTTGAAAGGTTGCCAAAAACTGAGCCACAAAAAAAAAATCTAAGCGCTCTAAAGTGCAGCTGCTTGGTTTAAAATAAAAATAAAAATACATTTAATTTGTCTGATTTATTCCCCTATAATAGCATTTAAAACACTTGAGTTGTAGATAGTATCAGAGTTACAACAMTGATGCATTTTATTCATAACAGGCTTGGATTCAACTTTTATGTGAGTCAGAGCAAATTAAAAGCAACATCTAAATTGTGAATTGTGCTAAAGTTTTGAACTATGAAGATATTAGTTATAGAGCAGTCCTAACCTTTGATCTGGGAGCTTTTATTCCCTTACAGCTCTGAACAAAGTGTTCCCAGTGTTAGCTAAACCTTTGTTCTGATCACTTTGTTCTGAGCTTACTCTACCTCTCTGCAGAGAAGTCACGGCTGCTTGAATCTGCAGTGGTTTTCATTGTTTTTGTGGYACCATTGGAATAGCTGTGTTGCATGTATTTTAATTGTCTGTGTACACGTGAGCACCTCAGAAAAATGTACTAACATTAGTTTTTTTTTTGCTTTGTCACAGTGGTGCGGTCGAAATGTCCATCATACGTAGGTACTACAGGGATTCTGGTGCAGGAGTTCAAACACATCTTCAAAATCATCACTGAGGAGAACARACTCAAAGGTTAGATGCCTGGTTCAGATTACGTGGCAGAAGAACAGAACAAAACAAAACACATTTACTCTTTTAATAGCTCACAGGTGACCTAAAAGACCGACTGGAGCAGATAAGAGTGAGATGGATGCAGGTTGTTCTGGTGGAACTGGTTCCAGCTCTCCTGATACTGACAGCTGGGAAAGATGAGCTGTTTGTTTTTCTCCTTCCACACAGTTAGATGGTTCTGATGTGAACTAGATCTGTCAGCTTTTCTAACTGAGCTATTTGAAAAAAAAAAAATATATATATATATATATATATATATATATATATATAATTCAAAATTGTTATACTGTATTACACAGACACAGCTTATTGCATTAGGTTTTATCTAAAGCTTCTCTTTCAAGCCAAACCTTTTAATAAGAACTGAAGCATCATGGGAGGAGGTTGAATTCAACCTGCTGCTCTTTTGCCTCTGATCCTTCAGGAGAGGTGGTCTTAGGTTATATTCACACTACAGGTGCAAGTGACCCAAATTAGATTTTGTGTTTGTTGTTTTTGTTTGCCCAAATGCAACCTTAAATTTGATTTCTTTTTTATGACAATCTCAGTGTGACAACACAGTTTTTTTTTTATTTGTTTTTCAAATCCAGTGCAGGTCTTTTTCATATGTGGTGTTAAATCAGATACATATCCATTGTTTTTCAAAGTGACTACAGTTGTCTTTTTGTTATTATTATTATTATTTTAACTTTCTATATTTGTCACGTCCTGTATGACTGAGATTTTAAACCAACATGCGATGCTAATGTTGGTGTACCAGCATGTTAGATTGTATTGCTAGCAGTATGATGCTTGAGTTTGTTTCTTGACTCTGCTTTCAGTTCGTCACTCACCTTCCAGAAATGCAGTTTTGCTTCTGAGTAGCCAGRAAGCAGTAAGATCAAATGCAAACAATGAATTAAACAAGCATGGCAAAAAAAATGTTTTCTCAACTGCACGACTCCAGTTTTGACACAGACATGCTAACATGTAGCATCCATATTTATGTTTGACGTCACGCCGTCTTCTGCACACACAGGTTGCTTCAGGGCTGCCTGTGGACTGGAGTCAAATGGAAGTTGCATTTAAAGTATAACGTGCGCAACCAAGCTAGAAATGAGGTCTGAGCACAAAGTCAGTGAAAGTCAGTGAACCTGCAGTGTGAATCTAGCCTTAGAGCTGAAACAGTCAATATGTGTAAGAGTGCCACAGCAAGCTCAGAAACATAATAAATAAGGGACATTGCAAATAAAAAATAAGTTCAGCTGCATCACTTGTATCAAGAAATAACTTTATTTTCTTAACCAAATTATAACTAGAAGCACTCGGAGAGTGCAAACCTCCGCTAAGTCCAATTTCCCCCCATCCTGTAACAGAGTTAATGCACTAAAAGCAGAGATTGGAACATATTTGCTGAATAAGTTCTGACGTAGTGAACATTTAAGCAGGCAGTATGCACGGAATTTCTTCCCGGTGGAGTCCAATGTGGAAAAAAGTCAGACTCGTTACCCGACGTTATTGTTGAAAGCTTTGACATCGGTGCTACGTGATTCAAAAAAGCAGAGTTTTCATTGCGCTTGWAATCACACAGACACACACGCGTCTTCCTATCTTTGTGAGGAACACACACAGCGGTCACAACCACGCTCTGTGCATTCTTTTTCCCCAAAGTTTGGTGAGAGGAGGATARAGGGGCGCACAAACATCTCTCGACTTGATCTAGCCTCATTTAAATAATAAAAATGAACAAACAACCTCCGAGTCTGAAGTCCACCGCGTCACTCCTCTTCCTCAGTCTTCATCGATCTGTGTACAAGTCTACCAACAATGTGGTGTGTTTGAGGAAATAAGAAAAATAGTTTTCATGGTGCAGTCACGCACTTTGTGGTCACAAAACATTCTGTAAATGTGCACCAAATGCGTAAAAATGTGCACATTGTGGCAAGAATTATTCATTATTACATCTGGTTTTAACATTACTTTTATAAAGTTTGAAGTCCAAACACTGAAAGCTGTCACAGTTTTTTACAGAAGCCCTGTGAGAGCATCACAGCTTTGCCGATCTGAGAGGATTAAAAGAAAATAAATTCATGTATCCGCATCGTGATCTGGAACATCACCAAAATTTAATGGTGTGTTCGTTGGTCCAGTATCCACATGTGTTGTAAATGTCATGACAATCCGTCCACAAGTTTTTGAGCAATGTTGTCCACAGACAGACAGACAGACAGACAGACATATGCAACCGAAAACATTACCTCCTTGGCGGAGGTAAATATTAGGCTGAGGTAATACTGACTCAGCTTTGCCCTCTGTGTGTCTAAAACATACAAAGACCTGTCCAGCTGTCAAGCAAGGCGGCGTCTGAAAGGGTAAACCAGCATTATAGCTGAAAGGTGTGACGGAAAGCAGATCTGTTTTCAGCTGGTTGATGGATTTAGAAAAGGAGATGTCCAGCACATGTTTGACCCAAAGTGATTCATGGTTTCACAATGCAGCGTGTTGTTTTTGAGAGCATTGTTTTAATAAGCCTCATTTTAAAATAGATCCTGGTTSGACCAGAAGCTTTCTGCTCTGTTCTCTGAACTCTTTCCTCTCAGACTGACGTCACCACTGATAAAGTGACTGTTTAACAGAACATAACTTTAAAATGACAACATGTTAAATTTAGTGATTTTTTTTTCTAATTCAAAACTACTAACATACATGGTTTTGGCTTAACTGGTTGTATGCCCTGATTGTACTGTAGTCCAACATATTTATAATGTTTTTTTACAGTGTACAAGTTAATTTACGTATGTTAAATTCATCTTTTTCATGCAGACATAGCCTCTGAACTGATCCGTTCCAACTTGATGTTAGTGTTACTGGAAGCATCATGAACACTGTCACTTTCCACCAGCTTAACATTTTTCTTCATTCTTCTCTGTTCTTCACCTCCCAGTCATCCCTAAAAAGAACAGTGTTTTTGCCGTAGAGATTAAYGGCTTTGTTTCGCACATCTATGGAAGCAAGTTTGAGCAGCGAGCCAGCGAACGGTCCGCCAAGAAGTTTAAAGTTAAAGGAACCATCGACCTGTGAGGGCCCAGAGCRCCACTGCTTCCTGTATTCCTGCTGGCCAATAAAGGAACTGCAGAAATCCTCAGCGTGCAGCAAATGGACCCTGGCTGTGCATCAAAAACAATCTTTTTCAACACTTTAGAAACAGTGGAGAGTTTTGAAATCACCCTGAAATTGGGACAGAACTATATTAACTCTTGCTTCAGTGACAGATGAGTTTAATTTCAGCAGCTGTTTTTGTAACATCTTAATTTACAAGAAAAAAAGCCCTGAGGTTCTGTGACGACCTGTTAAACTRCCAGATGTTCTGATGATCTGTCATCACCAAATCTGCAACCATTGGGAAGGCTGGGGACATCATGCCTTTCTCTGTTGCACACATACAGTAAGTAACAGCCTCCACATTTACTTTGACAGGTCATTTACAACTTTGGTTTTGTTTACCATAGTTTAAGTCAAACACAATCCGTCTATATGTTTTTCAACTGTTTATAAAGTTTAAGTAATCACTTACTGTACTGGTGGAAGTAAAATAAATACATTTTAAAATAATGTTTAATTTCTTTTTTCTGGTAAAAACACCTTTGTCCAGGGATTTTAGTTCAAGCACATTTTAAAATGGTTTATAGTTAGTTTTTTATGTGATGTTTTTATAGGAAGCTGATTTTGACTTTATATAATAAAAAACAAAAGTTTTATTGTTTTTACTATTTGAATCAATACACAAGCCTTCAGTTCAGCTTTTATGGCAGCATTTCACTACAGAGTTCAGATCTGATTACATCCAGTTCRTTTCAATATTGTGAAAGACACCTGATCTAAATCGGACTGACTAAACTTTATACAGTGTATATATAATATATATGTCAGTCAGATTTAAATCAGGTTATCTACATACAAACTAAGCTAACTACTTAGTTTCCAGAGAGGTCAATCTAATTATCTACAAATTGTATCGTATCGTCTTTGTTCAATCCAAACCTTAAACAAACACGGGACTTTTCTTCTGCACCAGAAACTGGGAGATTCAAACCTGCTTCTAATTAAAAATCACACAAATCACTAACGAGGTTTGCTACTGTTTTTTTTAAAAAAAGCAAACAACTCATGCACTGATAAGATCAGTCTGATTGTAATTTTAAGAGGTTCCCGTTTGTCYTCAGCATGTTCACACGCAACCGTGTTTCCCCAGGGTGAGGAGTGTTTACAGAAGTTTCTGTCAGATCAGTTTTCACTGATAAAGACTGAACCGTCCAGATTTACAGGTTTACAGATCTGATGTGCTGTCAGAAGATGTCTCAGTGCTGTGTGCAGACAAGAGTATGGGGCCTTTACAGGAGTGCTGCTAAATAAATGGTTGTTTGGGTCACTAAAAATCATCCTGGCTCACAATGTTGCTTTGCAAATCTGTTTGTCTCATTTGCCTGATTGTATAGTTTAAATCTGTTTATTTTTAATGCAAGGGAAGAAAGGATATAAAATAACAAAAAAAAGCTGCTTCAGTTGGAGAATTATATTGTTTTGTTCTCTTCCATGAAATACTAACCGAAGCAATCTAATATTTTAACAGCAGCGTGAAACAACTCTGCTGAAATGTTGCTATTCAGTAAATCTTAATAGATTAACAATTTATTGCATAAAATACCATTAAAGTTTTCCCTCAGTTGTTAAAACACTAAACCCTGTTGTCTGAACCTGCTTAGTTCTCCAAACCCAAATATTAAAATGGCCACCCTTTTGTCAGAACACTAAGCACGTTTCACCCAGTTAGACACAACAGACCTATTGTCACCCACTAAAACACATTTTCCCCTTTGATTCACATGGGTTCCACAATGAAAAGCACAGGTAGCTAAAGTGAGACACAGTGCTGTCTGAACTGAGGTACAGCAACTCAAAATAGATCACACACGTGTCAAATGATGTGAACAWACCAATACAAAGCAGTAGCCCTGCTCATCCAAGCTTCACTGTGAACAGAAAAAAATCACAGAAGCAAATACTCCAAATATTTATACTGTGAAGAACTGGATGCACTTTTGTTGTTGTAATGGATTTCTACACATAGGTAAAAACAAAYTAATTATAGGCTATACACTCCCRCAACATATAAACTGGAGGTCCCACATCCCGACTGACCACAGGTGAGGCTAACCAACTTGGACATGGTGGTCGACAAACAAGAGAAGAAGGCAGCAGTGATRGATGTAGAGAGCATGYGACTGAAACACCAGGAAGAAGAAGAACGAGAAACTGGAYGAATACCAAGAGTTATGGAGAGTCAAAGCATCAATAGTCCAAGTGGTCACTGGAGCACTTGGTGCTGTGACCCCTAAACTAGAGGAGTGACTTCAACAGATCCAAGGAACAACCTCAGAGATCTGTCTAGAAGAAGTTTCAGAACCCTGAAACTTCAGACCTCTGGTGGAGGACCTGAGTTTGAATATTTATTTATTTATTTATTTAACTACAAGTGCTAAACAGGTGTTTTGTTTAGGAAATGCCTTTTCCTTTGTGGACGATAAAGATTATTTCAAAAGTGATATGAACTTATTTTCTTTTTTCCTTGCTGAGTGTAGGCTGACTGCTCTGTAGTGTTTTTTATCTGATGGACTCGAGGTCTGATTTGACAACTATTGAACTATATTGAGGCTAGATTTTGGTTTTGCTGGAAGAGTCAGAGGTTCTGTGAAAGTAGTTTGAAAACTGGGTTTTGTGTTTGCAGTTCAGAGAAATGGATGGATGGTTTCAAGAAATGTGTTTTAGCAACTGAGAAAAACTAATCAACAATCTTTTGACTTCGAACGGATCACAGCCTTTCATAAAACTTGGAGAATTGTTTACCTTTCCACCACCACTTAACACAGTTCACAAAATTAATGAAGTCATTAATGCTGGGTATTTTCCTGATTTCCCGGATGCAAATTAAACCTATTTAAGAGCCTGAACTGATGCACAGCAGCAGACACATGTTTCCTCGAAATGGGGGGAGTTTCTTATGTAGAACTACTTCAAATGCAAATTTGGTCTTAGCCCCTCCCACTTGTTTCTTCCTTTTCATAAGGTCTGTATTCCAGCTGTATTTCTTCAGAAGCCTTGTGACGTAAGAGCAGTGAGAGTATAAAAACAGCTGCGGGGCCTCTGTCACAGCAGAAACACGCCTGACTGCAGCAGTGTCAACACTCCTGTTGATTGGAATTAGAGATCATGGAACGGCTGACTTCTGCSGAGGAGAACCGTGAGAGGATCCGGGCTGTGGAGAGCTTGTTCGGCTCGGGGGGCAAGCCCCTGTACCAGGACGGTCGCATTCTGGTTGGAGAAGGCAGGCTGATGAAGCAGAGCCGCAAGGGCCAGCAGCCCAAAGCTTTCTTCCTCTTCAGCGACATCCTGGTGTACGGCAGCATCATTCTGAACGGCCGCTGGTACACCAAGCAGCAGATCATCCCTTTAGGTGAGAAACTCATCTTCTGCAAAACCTTTCAGTCTGCGAGGATCAGTAGATCTAAAGAAGTTCAGAATGTTCTTCTCTAACTTTACTCAACATGCTCGTATGGCGTTTTTGACAGCTCTTGTAAAATTATGTCATCATTCCAGAGTCCGTCCAGCTGGATGACCTGAAGGACAGCATCAGTTCGAAGAACCGCTGGCTGATCCGCACGCCACGCAAGTCCTTCTTCGTGGCAGCGTCCTGCCAAGAGGAGAAGCAGGCCTGGATCGAGCACATGAACGACTGTCAGTCCAAGCTGCTCCTGAGCGGCCGTCACACGCTCGGGTCCGACTTCGCCGTCACCTGGATCCCGGACGAGGCCTCCCCCAACTGCATGCGCTGCTCCCTCAAGTTCACCATGGCCAACCGCCGACACCATTGTCGCAGCTGCGGCTACCTGGTCTGCGGGGCCTGCTCCAAGAACCGAGTGGTGATCGAGCACATCCACCCAACCAAGCCGCTGAGGATCTGCCAGCAGTGTCACATCGAGCTGGGGGACCAGGAGCTGGTGGCCCCTGAGACCATCCGCCAGAGAGGGAACAGCGAGGGCAGGCTGAGCTCAGATGAGGAGGGGATGGAGGTGTACAGCATGGAGGAGGAGACAGAGGAGAACCTGGAGGATCAGGACCTTGACATGAACATGAGCTCGTGGTCCCCCTATGTCTACCTGAACCCTCAGAACTTCAGGCCATGAGCAGAAGACTCCAGGTCTTCCTCTTTACTCCCCTTTAATGCTGACGTCCCGTGTCAGTAATGACTCCTCCTCTGTAGCTWTGTGCACTATGAGCCACTTAAGAGCAATCCCCAAATATACATAGACCATGTATTTAATTTTATACAATATATTTATTTATGTGTGGAAAATGTCCTTCTTTTGTTTGCTGCTGAATTACTACTGCTGTGAAGTTCTCGTTTTCATCCTGACCTCAATATGTCTGTAGAAGTTCAGGTTTTAGTTGAACACTTATGTACAGTTGTTGTACAGCCTTTWTATGTTTATTTTTTGTAAAATGAAGYCTTATYGCCATGTAAAACAGTGTTTGTATAAACAATATGTAAGCTAAACTTTCACTGTCTTTTAACTACACTGAAGAATAAAGCAATTAAACTAACAGATCACCTGTGTGGTAAATGCACGGATATAACAGACTCTGTTTTAACCAGTCGGAAACAACATTTAAGAC
>NW_013952411.1:2552115-2561393 GCF_001266775.1 Austrofundulus limnaeus | reverse complement strand
TGTGTGTGTGTGTGTGTGTGTGTGTGTGTGTGTGTCTGACTGAATGCTGTGATACTCAGCAGCAGGATGTGAAGTTTTTACCGTAGCGTCACTCTGGGTGAAGAAAACTAAACAGTAATAGCAGACTATTTCCTCAAAACTTCATATTGTTCTCTGAAGGGGGGAAAAACAATCCACAGAGTGCAGCTTTGTTCCTTATCATCTCATCCAGCATTTCAATCATTCACATAAAGATTAAAATACAAAGAAAAACTAAAACCTTCTTTTATATCTAATGTTTTATCTGTAAGCATAAAAACAAAAACGCTCCTCACCAAGTTATAAAATTAGTTCAGCACAATTTCAGACAGACAACAACCTTTGATCAAAATTGATTTCATCTAAGTGTAAGGAAAATAAATTATTCAAAGGTTGACAGCAGTGTTTTACAGGAATAATTTTTCCAGGTGATATTTTTAGTCTGTGACATTATTCAGAAGAAGGTTGAATCAAATACGTGAAARCTTTGCTTCTCTTTATGAGCGGCTGTGGGCGTTTGTTTCCTCAATTGCCACACCTTGTGCAACCAGTGGTTTCCATTTAACTCCTTATTTCTTATAGAAACAMTTTCACACTACTTCTGCTTTTTTTTGTCTAGCACCTTTACAATAAACCACACAATTTTACCTTATTTTTCTCCACATGATCCCACGAACATGTAGAAAATGTTCAAACAAACACTGGAAAGATGAAAAATACATGTTTCCCAAATGTCACGTGTGACATTGAGCWTTTTTTACATGTAAAAATGTGATTTCTGCTCGTGAAGTTTATGTGTTTTTGTTTTCTTTGAGGGTGAATAAGGACACTTTGAAATTTGCATTGTTGTAGTTTTTCTGAGGTTGGACTGACCCAGTTTTAAAACACATTGGGTGACTTTTCAATTACTTCCTGATACGTRAAACCTTAAATGTTCATACTAATTCATCCCACAAAGCAGACAGGTGTGGGCCAGATCTGGCAATGATGGCACTRTTTAAGATGGCAGGCCACAAATGTTGGTCTGGCCCATGTATGGACCATTAACATTCTAAGTGATGATAGAACAGACAGCCATGCAGTCAGAATCACGCTGCTTTCCAATTGTCCTCAAAAGTCACAGTTTTGCACTTCCAAGTTGTAATTTCTAACTGGAACGCCCTCTGATGTTGGAATTTTAAGTTGAGAGGTCGGTGCAACACGACCCTACCTGAGCAGCACATGTGCACATAATTTCAGTATGATCTCTCCTCGCATCAACAGAGAGCARAACACTTTACTTTTATGGTTTTTAGCTGTTCTGTGTAGTTTCCTTTACATTAAACCAGCCATACTTGTAGTTCTTTATGGTAATTATTAGGAGGTATGTTTTAACTCTGTACACTCAAAACGCCTCATAGATTGCTATTGTTGTATGTGTTATTGTCGCAGAGAAAAAAAATAAGACGTTCTAACATGTTTGAAACTGGAACGCTTTCGACTCGGAACTGACGTCTGTCTGGCTTCAGAATTTTGAGTTCCACTACAACTGGAAGGCAGCATCGTTATCAGAGCCGAGGTAAAGTACCCATCTGTGAGATCGCTCCAAACTCAACAAAATCATAGACAAATATTATTGTCCAGTTTATCAGACTTCAAGGACAGTCTCATATTTGTTTGTCTCACTAAATGTCTCCTCTCCCTCAYCGTGGCACTGAAGTCTTCTGACACATTCTCGAGGTTGAACTGGAGGCACTGTCTGCCACGCTCACTGTCTTGTGCTCTCCGCAACCATCTGCTTGTCCTTCCATCAGAAAATAGTCACTGTTTTGCTAATCTAATGCTTGTTTGTGACAAAGAAAAGGCTTGGTTGATTGGAGTATCCAGTTAGCTTTCAAACCTAGGAAAATGTACTATATATTTCATCCATGCAAATGTGAACGTTATACTAGATAGTAAACAGTTGTGATTGTCTTGAACWGTGATAAACATTTAAGCCTTGCCTTTTTAAATGGTTTAATCCCAGTAATAATTAGGTTAAACAACACCCACMATAATGTTGAGGGTGGTGTCAAACCTGTTTGACCTTCCTTGTCACAGGGCGGCTTCTTGGAACACAGAAAGAAGCGCTGCTCCTGGCTTCACCCTCTGGCTGCCTTTGGCTCAGCAGGAGGGTTGCTGTCTCGTTGGAGGAAAGAATGGCTGAGTTTTTCTGAAAGAAAACACCTCCAGATTCAAGAGAATGGTGATCAACATGCATGTTTGTTTTGTTTGTTTGTCTTTGACTGTGGGAGGAGACCAGTTTCCCCACACAAACACGAGGAGAACATGCAAACAGCCCGTAAATGCCCAGCCCAGACCTTGAAGCCAGAACCTTCTCACTGTGAAACAACAGTACGAACCATTTCATCATACTGTCACCTATTAGTTGTTAGTTAGGTCAGGTGGGTTTAAATAAGTTGCTGTTGAATTGTGGAGCAAATGCTTCCATTTAAAATTATGGAGGAACTTGGTACTCATGATAACTGGTAAATATGATAATGTTTTCTGATTATTATACTTTGACTGGAATAAATGTTTAAAAAAGCATGAAAACATTTTTATTATGCAGCATGTTGTGATGTAGAAATAAATTGTATGACACTTGTATTCAGCCTGCTAACATGTACGGTATGTATGTAACTCATATAGCACTTTCATCAAGTCCTACAGACTCCAGAGGGCTTTACACTTCAGTCATTCACCCATTCACACACTGACGGGAGTAAGCTACATTGTAGCCACAGCTGCCCTGGGGCACACTGACAGTGGCGAGGCTGCCATGCACAGCCACCTCCTACCACCACCATACACAATGTGTTTTCTTCTATGCCATGCTTGCTTACATTTCATGTTTGTCTCTCTCTCACTATTGGGCTTCATGATGCTGCTCTCTTGGTCTTACCTTTCTAACAGGACTGAACATGTTGCTTTTGGAGGAGCCAAGTCAAAGACTCATACTGTCACTTGTGGGGTTCCTCTGGGGTCAGTCCTTGGCCCACTCTGTTCACACATTGTATCCTACCCAGGCATTTAGCTAGAGGGACCATTGATATATATTACTATTAATTATTATTTATTATTATTAATATATATATCAATGAGAGGGACGTTATCACATCTTTACAATGCCCTGTTCTATTTTACGACATCCTCCATCAGCTGGCGAAGCCTCAGGACACCCTGCCAATATTTTTGGTTTTACTCTACGGAAATTTCCATCCATAACTTTCCCCCTTCCGTACATTTTGTAAGCTTCCCAAGCAGTAGAGGGGCTGACCACATTTCTTTTATGAAGCCAGAGTTAGACACATAAAGAATAAATTGTGCTGACTTGGACAGAGGAGGTGGGTAGCGAGGTTACAGTAGCTGGTATGTGTTGTTTTCACAATTTCACAAGTACCGCAACTTTTTTCACCTATTTAAATCCCATAAGCTTGGGGGGTGGGAATGGGGGGTCAAAGTGTTGACGCCCTCCTCCAAAATTCTACCTAAAAGCCTGATCCACAAGTCATCTGCTGCCATAGAACATCCTTCCACTGCTATGCTGATGACACTCAACTTTAAATAAAAATCGACCGTCACCCATCATCTTCTTCCTCTACATCCCCCTCCTCATCACTTTCCACACACACTGTCTGTCTAGAGGAGAGTCATGGATGAATAAAACCATCTCCAACTGAACAGCTCCTAAACTGAGGCCATGTTGATTGGCACTTCTCATCAGGTTCAGTCATATCCCATTACAGCTAGAATATTTTCTGGACATCACACTCTCACCAACCTTGGTGTCCAGCTTGACCCTCACTTTGTTTTGACACCCATGTAAAACACCTGTGCAAAACCTCCTCTTTTCTTCTATAAAACATTGCAAATCTCATTTTTTAAAACAGATAGGATCGAAATGTCTCTTTTTAATCTGCCTCCATCCAGCAGTGTAAATTTATAATGTTCAACATTTCTGCTATATCAATGCTGACATGAGAGGAACCACCCCTAGGACTGTGACCAGGTTTGGTAATGACTCGTAAACTTGAGGCCATTTTGTTATATTTTTGCATGGCCACACAGGCACTGGGTGCGTTTTTAGATCTGAGAATAAACATTTAACGGAGAACTTATTTGGTTTTCTGCACATTATTCAGGAAGCCAGTTTTGAACATTTTCTTACATTATCATTAATATAATTAAAGTATGCTTGGTTGAAGGTATTTTTATATCTAAATGTACTCGGTTTTATAGGAAGTCTTTAAACCTTTTAGCTTCCAGCCTACAAAATAACAGCTGTAGAAACATGTGACTCCAGATATTTCTGGTTTACATATGCAAACTTTACTAATAATTCTGTTAAAGATGGTTATAATATATGCAAACCTAATAACTTTGATAGTACTCTTATTAATTTTTTATTATTGTATTTTTTCACTTATTATGGTAAAAAATACTCCATTAACAAATTATTTGGATTTAAACAGACGTCTGGAAATCATCTGGGGACCCTCACTTGAAGTTTCATGACCCACAGAGCACCCCAACTTTAGGAACCACTGCTCTATACTGCAGCTTGTGGAAAAAGCAGACGTTTCTTTCTTTAAGCCGTTGGATTTCAGATAAACAGGAAGTAAATGGAAATTTTGCAACACGATTTTGAGCAATGTCACGTTGCGATCAGGTTCTTAAAGAGCAGTTCCTCTTTTCAACAGTCCTGAAAATCTAAAATTTTCCCAACATTAGTTCCTCAGAAACTGTGAGGGCTTTTTCTGAACTGACACTCCTTTTCAGATTTCTTTGTAAGAAATGTTGCAATGACTGCCACTGTTGTAGATAAGAAAATATTCTTAGGCAGCAGTAGCCTGGCCCTTGCCTTCCTACGCAGCTCCGCTCAATTCTAGTTTCCCTTCACTGCTCCGTCTGGGACTTCTCCTACTGACAAGGATTTCGCTGGCAGATTTTTAGCCGGGCCAATCAGAGAACAGAACGTCAATTTTCTGCGCAGTGTCTGCTTGTAGTTTATTTTATCTGGGCCAATCAAAGAACAGAAGGAGGAGTTTTGAACGACGTCGACTTTCTGCGCAGTGTCTGCTAGTTTAGTTTAGCATACAGCAGTGGAGGAAGTGAATGAAGCCAGTCTGTGTTGATAAGGCTTCCAAATTAAATTTAATTTGTCTGACAAGGCAGCAGCTCTCATTTACAGTCGTCTTGTTTGGCTCGGTACTTTTCTCCTCTCAGTAGGGTTGTTTACAGCACACGCGATTTCCGGTTAGCTTCTTAGCTTGGCCTCCGTCACAGCGACAGACGTCGCAGCCAACTGATCCAATCATTTTAAACTTCAGCAGAGGCCACGCCTCCTGCAAGAATCACTTGTCTATGCATCAGGTCCAGACCCTTGTATGAAGTAAAGTGAAGGACAGGGCCTGGTTTAAACCAGGCTAGCTCTTACCCTGCTAATTGAACCTTCACACTCTGCTCTTACTGGTGCAATGTGTAATTAATGAAGACTGGTCACCAGCCTGGTCCAATTTAGCCATGAAACCTCCCACACTAAAATAACAGGTGTTTCAGTTTCTAATCCCCATCTGTTGAAATATCTGCATTAACAATAGGTTGTTTCATCTAAAAATAGCAGACTGTTTGTTTAGTAGACTGATTACGTATTTTGCTTTATGCCAGTCAGTCCTAATATATCAGTGACTTGCTGTCAATGTTGACCTTTTACTCATGAAAAGCAGCTCATTGTTGATTCTATCGTCACACAACCTGTGACGTGAAGATTTTAGTGAGTAAAGTTTGTGTTGTCACCTTTACTTTATCAGGTTGGGGGGAAAATAACCTTAACGTCATCTGAGTGCTGACAAAAGAAAACAAAAGATGTTTTAAAAATGTTATGAGTGATTTAGTATTTGGACTCGGTTCCAACAGAAAAAACAAAGGCTGATGTTGGCAGCTAAAAAAACTCACAGAAACTGGAAATTTGATCTCTAGGAGGCACAGAGAGACACTAGAAGACAATTGAGAAGACAATGAGCCACTGACGTCTGGACTGAAGACTGAGAGGGAAGAAGGAGAGGGGCTGCAGCTGTGGCTGGGCAACAGGGAACAGGTGTACATGGCAGGATGAACGGAAATAACTGATTGATGACACACAGGAAAACAGATGAATATAGCATGATGACTAAAAGAAAATTGATATAAACACAAAGGAGGCCCAAAAATTGATTAAAAAAACTTTTGTATTTTAGAGCATTTCCTGTTAAATGAAATGACCTAAAAACACTTCAGAGTCAGATGCCAAAAGAATCAAGGAAGGCTGTAAACAATAGAACCATTAAAAATATTCCTTTCATCTATCAAGATAACATTCCCCTGTGAACTCTGCCCAGTTTTATTTGCATACTGTATTTTTGTCACACCTGTTCTGTTATGTAACTGTTTCAGTCTGGACAATTTAAACTGTAACTTTACACGTTACATCTTTCCTGTGCTGCCCTTGATTAAATGAATCATTTATACAGACACTTATTGTAAAGATAAGATCAGAACTAATTCTGATTTTCCATGACTCTGTACATTACTTACTGAACAGTATGTGACAGGGAACAAGGGCAAGACTTTCTGAAAACAACAATCAGTATTTATCAGTTATTTAACAGAAACGAGCGCCCCCTGCTGTCAGAAAGCTAACATCTCATCACATTACAGTAATGGGGATTTTTTAAAATGATGTTCATGCATTATTTGTGTACTTCTTACAGTCAAACACAGATGAATGTTTCAGCAAGCATCGAATAAAAATAAAAACATTTTATAAAAGAGTGATCTAGGATATTTCTGCAAAGGCACAGTTGAGTTTTAGTATTGGTACTCCTCAATGATGTGCATGGCTGATTTTATGCACTTTTAGGTCTCAGAATTGATGCATGCAGAAGGTTTGCAGTAAACATAAATTTTTTTGATGGTTTTAATGTGTTAGAAGAGGTTCTAACAGGTGGCAGAGGAAAAAAAGGTAAAAATAAAACCAGTAAGTTTGATTTTCTTGATTCCAGCCCAAACAACAGCTTTAACAGCTTTATTCTTTAAAAATAAAGTTTGCAGCTAAAACCCGTCCGACTGTATAACAATTTGCAGGAAAAAAAACTTCTGCTGTGGCTAAATGGACCAGAGACGACCCTATCAGTACACAGACAACTAAAAAATTAAAAATTTAAAACTAAAAATTTAACATTCTTATACTGTCTTGATGTAAGAATGTTAAACTTTTAGTTCCCAAATGTCTTCCAGCTGCTACACCTGATGAATTTCAACCCTCAACTAAGTTTCCAGTTTGCAGCTGCAGAGGCTTTTACTCTGAAATACTTTGGACCATATGGGGCTTCAGTTGTAGGAATGTGGAACTGNTGTGTTTACATGTTGATGAGTTTGTTTGTTTGTGTGTTTGTGTCGTGTCAGAGGCCTGGCGCAGCCCGGACCTGGGTCCGGTGGCCCTGGAGGAGCAGAGTCTGGAGATGCAGAGCTGTGCCTCCAAGCTGTCCACCATCAGAGAGGTTCTGCTCAGGAGACACATGAAGGTGGCCTTCTTCGGCAGGTGAGAGGAGCAGGAAGTCCAACGTTTCCTCTGAGCCTGCTGGAAAATGTCTTTGGTCTTGTAAACCACAGGATCTGGTCCCAGAAACCACATCAGGATCAGTTTCAGACTCACAACTGAGCTAATTTCTCTTCTGAAGATCTGAATAATCGATTGTTTATCTGCAAAAACACAAACTTCCTCTGGTTTCTGGAAACTGGACTACAGATTCTGGTTTTGTCAGGGATCCAGAGACAGACCCTGGACAGCTTACAGTTCTGGTTTTGTTGGACTAGCTTGACCATTCTTGGGCCCAGTCCCATGSTCAGTGTGCACCCTACACCCCTCTGTGAAGTGTGGACTCAGTTGAAGTGTTGGAGTGTGCAGCTTACAAGTGTTCCAAACAACTGAGTATTTCTGTCAATGGACTGTCCTTATTTAGCACCTTTCAGTCCATCAGGACACTCACAGCTCTTTAATTACACTAACAGACACACACACATTCACACACTGATGATGGCAAAGTACAGCTGCCCTGGGGCTCACTGACGGAAGCGAGGCCGCCATGCACCGGTGCCATCGGACCCTCTGACCACCATCAGTAGATTACGTCATCAAACACCAGCAGCTACCGGTCACTGTTAGGCCAAATGTCATGTACATAAAAGTACTGGGTGGGACTGTGGGTACTGGGACAGGGCCTTACTGAAGAGGATCAGATCTGGATCAGAGAAACCAGATGTGGGGTTCCTCAGGGTTGGGTTTCAGGCCCGGTTCTGTTGTTGTTCTACAGAACTCTCCAGGACCTAATATTTATAAATGTAACATCTCCAGCCACACTGTAAAATCTGACAGGGTTAGTTTAACTGCCTGCCTGGAGCTGGGGCTCCTTTCACTAAAGTCAGGTTTATAAATCCAGGATTTCAGCTGTAAGCTGAGCTTGAACAAGCCTTCAACGTGTAAACAGCTGAGATCTGTTGCTCTAACATCAGACCAGCTTCAACAAGGCAGCTCATTCAAGCCAGCTGTCAATCATTCAGGATTATCAGGGTTTGATTATTAGGCCTTTTAGACAGATCACAGATTTCCTGATGAGACATGAGCAGTGAGACATGTGGACGAAGTGACTGCCTACTGGTCCCAACAGATTTATTAAACTGGTCTGGATCAGGTTAGTTTCAGAGCACTTGTTACCATGGAAACATATGTGCTTCCTTTTTTGTTCAACCAAATCAATGATAAATTAATCCAGCTGCAGCAGGCCTCAGTTTGTTTCAGAAACTGGAGAATTGTATTCATTGTAAAACAAAAGTTCCTCCTCAGACCCACAGTTCTGACTACAGCTGCAGCAGCTTGTGTTGCTGCTGATAAACAGCTGCAAGCTCAGATAAACGTATCAACCAACAACCTGCAGCTTCAGTTAGGTTCTACTGTTCTGTGGAAACGCATGATGCAACTAAAACAGCATGATGCAACTATGATACAACTAAAACTTTATGATGCAACTAAAACTTTATGATGCAACTAAAACTTTATGATGCAGCTAAAACTTTATGATGCAACTAAAACTTTATGAGGCAGCTAAAACTTTATGATGCAACTAAAACTTTATGAGGCAACTAAAACTTTATGAGGCAGCTAAAACTTTATGATGCAACTAAAACTTTATGATGCAACTAAA
>NW_013952411.1:2540575-2548251 GCF_001266775.1 Austrofundulus limnaeus | reverse complement strand
TCTCTCTCTCTCTCTCTCTCTCTCTCTCTCTCTCTCTCTCTCTCTCTCTCTCTCTCTCTCTCTCTCTCTCTCTCTGGCTGGCTCTCTCTCTGGCTGGCTGGCAGGCAGGCTCTCTCTCTCTCTCTCTCTCTCTCTCTCTCTGGCTGGCTCTCTCTCTCTCTCTCTCTCTCTCTCTCTCTCTCTGGTCTAAACATTAGCTTCAAAGCAATGTCATGTTTATAGCACATATGCAAAGAGTTAAAACTACAACAGTGATTCCCAACCAGGGGTACACAAGCATATTACATGGGGTATGTGGAAAAATTTCCCAGATGTGTAAAAAAATGTATAAAAATAGGACTGACTTATGTAGGGCCCTATGATTTCCACAATGTGGAAGATAGAAACGGAATCACGAAATTGACACAAAATGCAATCCTGCATAAAATGTGAAATCTCGTGGAATTTGCTCATTTTAGGTATTTGATGTATTTTGGACGCTGCTGCTTCCTGCACCTGCCACTACCTGGTTTATTTAATTACTTATTCACTTTCAAGGCAACATATTTATCTTTTTGTTTGAGTTGAAAATAAAATGCCTGAGAACTAAACGTTCTAGGGGGTTAAATAAATAATTTTCATTTAATAATCAGCTGTTGTACATTATAGTTTTGGAGAATCATCATTATGTTTAACTGAGGGGGTACTAGTGGTATGAAAAAATGGCTCGGGGTACACACATCTATCAGGTTGGGAACCGCAGCTTCCAAGCAGTTAGAAGTTCCTGTGGTTTAAAATTTGGTCTTGATCAGTAGTTTGTTAGCAGTGGTGGGCATGGTTGTGCTAATCAGCTAACAGCTAATAGGGTTCGATATTTTTTCAATACAAAAAGGASAAATGTCCATGCCCTTCTTAACCTCAAAAGTACAAATGCAGTATTAAATGTTGCTGAAACAGAAAATTTCTCAGTGGATCTTGACAATGCAGCCTAGCTGGAGCAGACAAACACAGATCCACTGAGCCTTCAACACAGAGCATCTTCAGAAGACAAGCTGATAAAATAAAGTTTAAAAAATTTGTATTGTTCAATACAAGTGTGTGCTGAACCTGAAGCACTGTATTGAACATTTCATTAAAGATACATACATTGGTGCACCCCTAGTGTGTGTGTGTGTGTGTGTGTGTGTGTGTGTGTGTGTGAACAATATTATTCAACTGATGAACATCCCACTAGAACAGCAGTTGTAGAGATGCCATGACTCAGCATTTATTCATCCCAATGTGGGTCTTGATCAGTTGCTACAATAATACACTGCAAAAATAAAAGAATAAAAATAATTTGAAATTCCAGGTAAGTCTGATTTGGTCTAATTTAAAAGGTGTCACTTCAGATGTCCTCATTCAGATTTACTAATCCTGACAGATTAAATTAGATGTCATCATCCACTGGTTGCATCAGAACATATGTTTTTTTTTCCTTACAAAGTCCAGAAATACAAAAGAAAGAGATAAACGTTCTGTTAAGCTACTTTTCGAGCTTTATTGTTAGAAACGTTCCCAGACAGCTAAGGTCAGGTTATGTCCTCACTTTTCCATCAAATTGTGAGCAGAAAATCTTCAACTGCACACAAAGTCTTTTTAATGCTTAATCGGATTGTTTTGTAATCAGATAGGATTGAATTTATTGTTTGAATCTGGATCGGTTTAGGACTGAATTAGATCCCACATATTATTATGATGACTTTTTGGATTTGTTACTTCAGTGTGTGGTGCCCTGAGATGACTCATTAGCTAGATAACCTGGTTTTTACCATTAAACAATCAGGTTTAATGGAACCAGTTGACATATTGTCCTAATGCACCTCAAGCCAAGTCACACATTTTTCTTATGGTGTATATAAATAAGCTGAATTGATCTTTGAAAAATAAAAAAAAATGTATTAAAATTTTCATGTTTGAGTTTAAGGTTGATTCTCTTTTAGGTCAGCTCTCCATGTGCTTCATTTGTTGGGCGAAGAAGTTCGGTGAGTTGAATTTTTCTTTGTCTGTTACTCTCTAAATGCAAAACATGCTTTATATTTTACTGAGACAATAAAAAAAGTATTTTTCTAAAGACTGCACAGAATGAAAAGCGATGACTCACGGTGGTATCTGCAAAAAAAAAAAAAACACACACACACACTCAGTTTGGCATGACAGAGTTGATTTGATGCAGCACGAGCTTATCTGTGGCTCTGCTTTTATTCAGGCGACAGGGAGAGGAGACACTATTTAAATCAATGCTTCATTTCTGATAAAATGCCACAGGGCTGTAATATAATCTGTAATCTCACATTCAGAGAGCGGTGAAACTGCCCCTTTTTTTTGGATGCTCAATCACAAATTCCAGTGGTTTGACACAACAGATGGGCATCAGCCTTTGTCAGACATGGTGTGAAGCAGGGCAGCAGGAGTTTGCTCAGAGCTCAGCTTGCAGACAGTGTCACATTCACTGTGAACTGGTTGTAGAGGAGAGGACGCAGATTGAGAGCTCATGCATTCTGAGACCTTACAGGTTCCTTGGAGCTTCAACAACCAGGTAGGTTAAATTTGGAGTCCTATAATGTGGCATGTAATGTATGGAGGCTACTCGGCATGACTCTCAACCCGAAATGTGTGGGATTTAAATGTACATGGTAGAATTCGAACTCTTTTTTCCCCCCAGAGAAATCCGGTGTCTAAAAAGACTAAAAAAAAGATGAGTAATACCATTTTGCAGCGTGGGGGAGGGAAGCAGAAAGTCTTTCATAATGACGGCTCAGAGCTGGAAAAAAAAMCCCTTGAAAAGCAGCAAATAAATAAATAAAAAACAAATAAATAGGACTTTTATTTGTAGGTTAGTGCTAATGTGTACGCTTTCAGGATGGTGAATTTGAAAGCAGAATCACTTAAGGATTACGGTACATTTTGTCTCGGATGAAAGCCTCCGCTGCCACTGATGGTTTCAAAAATTACCACCGCCATCTGCAGGGATCAGATCCAAGTTGGTGCCACATCCTGTGATATCATGTCAGCTGTGCGCTTTTGTGAGTTCTTTTAGCTTGGTTTTTCTGAGTAAAAGCTGATCATTAGTCCTAAACATAGCGGTGCTGGGTGGGAATAATTCAATAAAAAGGTTTCTATCTTCTGTCTCAATCAGAACAGCCTGAAAGTAACATCTCACCTCAGTAAGCCCCTTTACATATCACATCGGACTTTATAGGTGTTTGACAGAAACGATCATGAAAGATGCTTTTGAGTTTTCCGAGTATTTGAGTGATTATGGCACATCTTTCCTGGAAATACCCATCCTGCAGAGAAAATATCCCACTTAAGTGCTGCACATTATTGCGTCATCAATGGCACGGGAGCACGGCGGATGTTTAATATAAGCTAGTGTAAATGGTATTTAAGTATCAACTACTGGCACTTTAATCTGAGCAGAGGTCCATTTCCTGTAGACAGATTATTAAGGCTGTGATTATTATCAGCCTTGTAGCCGGGCCAACTCATGTGGCTCTGCAGCTGTGAGCAGCAGCTCCCTTCATTAGAATAATGCCTCGATGGTCCATTGGTGGCCAAGAAGYAAAAGCAAAAATCAACACAGCTTGTAGGGGGGGGAGAAAGTAATAAATAAAAAAATATTTTTGTAACATGAGACATGTTATGGCAAGATTTGCCAAATGATTTGTCTGCATGGAAATCTAACGCTTAAAAAAAGTTACTTGGAAAATGAAATTAACATTTCATCACAGTTATCCTTTTTTTGTGTCATATAGTTTTACTTTTGAGTCTAAATCAACATAAATAATAACATTTTATACGCTGACGCTGATGGTATTATTTCCGATATTTTACACAAAAATCAAACCAATAAATGTTTGTAGCAYTGATGATTTTTTTTCTTGTAAGTTCAATTTCATTAGTAAAAAAACAGCAAGTGTAATGTAAGTGTAATATGTTATAAGTCTATAGGTTTGTTTTCGACTACGGTTTAACACATCTGTACCTTATGAATAAACAAGCCAAAGAACCCTATGGAAAACGGCTGATTGTTGTGTTAACACTTTGGCTTTGGTGCTGATTAAACAAACAAGATGTTAATTATTGAGCTTAAAAAGGTGCTAGTAGGTTTTTGTTACCTTTGCAAGGTGTTTAATTCTAGATTTCAGGATAAATTAAGGCGCAGAAGATGGATGTAAGACCATTTCACCCTAGAAAAAAAAAAACAAGAAACAAAAACAAACAGTAATTTTCCGTGTGTTAAATAAGCCTTGACCATTTTAAAATAACARCCATAGACCGGTAACGTTTACATTAACAGAACTCATCCTGAGGTAACTCAAGTCAGAACCATGGCAGTTTACATGTAAACAAAGAATTAACACAAAGGATGTGGTTGGCAGCGTTACTCATTTACTTTAACATATGGAGGACAAAAATACACAGGCAGAGTTAGTTTTTTAAGCTTTAGCACAGCTTTCAACGGTTTTCTCTCTGTTTTGATACTGAATAATTCACAATCACTGAATATATAGTTTGTCACAATTTAGGAATTCTTTTTGCATTGTGTTTGGATTCTATATTAATTTTAGGCAGTACTCACTTGAGTTTATGTTCTTTTCTTGAAACTTTGATCATAGCCTCCTGATATTCTAAAGCCATACAATGACTCCGCTTGAGTCTAAGAAATCTTGGTAGTTTTTAATATAGCTTGAGTTCCACTTGGATGGGCAAGATTGTCATAGACGCCTGTTTTTCTGCAATGTTATTTTCCTTAAGGCAAGCACAATGTATGGGCAAATAAGACCAATAAAGAACACAAAACTCTTCATCCACAGCTATGGTTTCCAAAAATGCTGCGGCCAAATTGAGACCACATTCCCTATGCCAGTTGGGTTACGGTAACCGCAGTGTTGGTTTACATGTTGCCATTTTAATGGATATTATTAGTTTTCTAAAAAGGAAAATAAAAACAAATGCTGCAGTTGCAAAGTTTTAATTCTTATGAAGGAGACACTCTCATGACCAAATCAGTCTGCTGACATTAAATGTTTAGCATGACTCGGCGTGCTTGGAGCCTTGGCTGAGTAGACCTTGAGAATTGAGCTGAAATTGCTTGGAATCACGCAGTGAAAAGACTCTGAATCAAGTCGACCTGAAGGTTGAGTAAAGATTAGAAAAGAGACAATAGTTTGTGGTTCCAACTCCTTAAAATCAGCCTGGCTTTGGGTGCTAATCGTCAAACTTGTTTTCACAGATAACAAGTATTTTGTTAATTCTGACGACTCTTATCCACACCCCGACCATTCGAATCACATCACTTTATGTCCTGTCACACTGGATTCCTGACTGTTTTAGTAAAAAACAAGTTTTGATTCAGAACCTGCCCCCTTTTTTACAGAAATTTGGGTCTTTTCTACCCCATATCTTCCAAAATCTAAAATATTTTTCTCCTGAACCAATAGAATGATGATGGCTGTAAGGCTGCATCAGAGTCAAAGTTCCTCCAAATTGCAAGTATTTGTGAAATTTGATGATGCAGCCAATTTGGAAATATTTGAAGAAATCAAAAYATCTTTACACCATTTAAAAATTATAACTGGTATTTTCCCATTATCGTGTTAAATCTATTTACGACTAATGAATTTTGCATATTCATCCACTTGTGTCCAGTTTTTAAAAACATGGGTAAAAATTCTAATATTGCAACTTTTTAATATTTTTTTCTGTAGCATTGTGTCCAAATCTACAGCGAAGACTGTGCTGCATAGACTGAAGTGGATGAAGAGTCATTACCTCACCCTCCTCCTCATGTATCACACTGGTTATGTCACCTTCGTACTGACTGAGTCCCTCATTAGCATGCCTGTGTGAGGCTGCACACTTTAGCTCTGAATGTTCATGCCGAGTTGTGAATTCATCTCTTTATTAGGATTTAATAGCTTCCAAACCAAAATGAATGTTTTTAATCTCGAAACTGTTTTTTAATGAAAAGGGCACAAGCAGATGTTTACACCCTTTCACCATCTGTTGGAAGAAAAGCGACAATTTCGACTGATTTTGATCAAAAGCTATTCAACACCTCCTCACCCTCATCTCCTTTCCCAAGTGTTATATAAACTGACCCATGGTCACAGCGGAAACTGCTGGGTTTCTCTCAGATCTTATTAACATGTGAGAGTTTCTGGATAAAAATGTCATTTTGTCCAAAGCAGAGCAAATGTTCCAAAAGTCCCGTTGAAACCTCGACTCAAAACTATGTCTTCTGATTGCCAAATTCTTTGGGGGAATTTAGGTTTTATCTTTTAGCTGAGGTTATTTAAATAATTTTCATTATAACAAATTGCAAAAATCTATACTTCTGCAATGATAATCAACATTTGTGAGTTAGTAAGTTAAAACAAACAATTGAGCAAACTATTTAAAATATATTTAAAACCATGTAACACTAATGTCTCAAGCTTCGCCAATATTTAGTGGTCGAAATGCTAATATTTAAATGGCTGTCAGTTTTGCATTATGCAGTCATTTTGGCAGAAATATATATTTTTGGCTGAAAACAACCCAAGGCTGCACCAAAAGTGCCACAGTTTGCTGCTGCTGCTGTTTCTGTGCAGCACACACAATCATCAAAATCTGTGGCTGTAATTATGAAATGAAAAACTGATAATGATGTTAAGATCCAGTGTTGTATGAAGTACCTCAAAGTGATACTTGAGTAAAAGGATCTTACTGTAAAATTGGTAAAAGTTAAAGTCTACTTTAAGAATATTACTCGAGTAAAAGTTTTTGACATTTTCTGTACTTAGTATCAAAAGTACATTTCTGATATAAAATGTACTGAGGTAATAAAAGTAAAAGTGAGTGGTAAGAATTTAATAAATAACTTTTATTGGGAGGTGAGCTTTTTTTGTGTGTGTGTTTGTTGAAGCGGTTTGTGATCCATATCTTGAAATGTGATATAAATAAAGTTTTACTTACTTTCTTACTCACAAAAAACATTTATCTAAGGCCACAATGACTATGTTATTTTTAAATGTTAAAGTTGAAAACTTTGTTTTAGCTACATCTGCCAAGTATGTTTGATATGTTTTGCTGGAGTTTATTATGACTTGTGTCATACAGGTGTGAACCACAGTGTCAGAATGGTGTATATTTAAACTTCTCATCCAATCACAATCAAATTCATTCTATCAACGAGGCAATTAATCTAGTTTTTTTAACAAGCCAGAACAAAATAGGAGTAACGACTTTCTACTTGTTACCTTTTTTAAATTTAAAGAGTAGAAAGCACAGATAATTGTGTGAAAATGTAAGAAGTAGAAGTAAAAAGTAGGCTAAAATTTAATTACTCAAGTAAAGTACAGATAACCAAAATTCCTGCTATTTAGTTGTTATTTTGTACCTCTGTTAAGATTTATCCAGAGGTGTCAAAGTAGTCACATTCATCATTGAAAAACCATTGATACTAGGGTTTAAAAATATTTCTGTAGAAGTCAAGTATTTACTCAAGCTTTTTACTCAATAAGTGTAAAAGTACTGCTTTAAAGCTAAATTATACAAGTAAAAGTAATTTAAGACAAAGATTAGGTCACAGGAAGAAAAAGAAAAAAATTGTATAGGTCTTCTGGACGGGTACTTCTCTAATGAAACGTTTCGTCTCTCCTCCAAGAGAC
>NW_013952411.1:2529970-2535989 GCF_001266775.1 Austrofundulus limnaeus | reverse complement strand
GTTTAGAAAATAAACATCTCAGTTTCTCCGAAACACCTGCAACATACAGAATAACCACTGGTTTGGGTCTGGGTTTGGGGTCTTCATTTGCATCAGGACATTAGGTCACAGGGGTCTATAGTGCACATCCCAATAACCCCAAAAACATTTTTCTAAATGCCATAATATATTTCTACTCAAGCAAAGTATCAAAGTATTTGTACTTCATTACTTGACACCTTTGKATTTACAATTAGTTTTCTTAAACTGCCATTAAAATTAGGAGAAAATAGTTATTTTAAGACACAGAGTTCAGATTAGCCTGTCAGTCACAACAGATGCTTTTTTTTCTCTCTAAAGTGAGTCTGTTCAAAGAGCTGTTTATATCTGGAATGATATGAATTCATAACTTTTCCACAAAACCCCCATTTCTAAATGGCAGAAATACTCCTTTAAGTACTTTTAACTTCTTAAACTCTGTGTATTGATGAGCAGCTTACAGGTAGTCCATTTTTTCTTCCTTCAGAGCATCACTACAAAATTAGGAGAACACAAATTGTTTTTTCAGATAATTTCATGTTTGATCTTTTAACGGAACACGTCTCTGCGGAGTGAACAACCTTATTATAAAACAACTTTATTTGTGGGTGGGAAACAAAGTGCTCCCATGAGAACAAGCATTTTGTTTGAACAGTCATGAAACTTGTTCCTTGTGAATAAAAAGACATGTAATTAGTTTCCAAGGCAACTGTGCTATTCAGTGGGGGGATAATGTGTTTGTTCACGATGCCCTTGACTGCAGGGAACACCAAGTCAACAAAGATTTCATATCATTTGAGCTGCGTGAAGAAAACTGCAGAAGCTTCTGCGTTTTCATCKGCTTTGATGTAACGCAAAACCTTTATTGATTCAACATTTAAACCATGTTTCATTCTGACGCGTCTGTTTTAACAGAGGAATGACGATGAGGCGGTTGTGGACAGAGGAGGAACACGGTCCCAACAGAGAACCAACTTTGAGCAGGAAGATTTGGAAGGTACCAACGAGCATCAAGCAGCGAGTAATTGCTGCTGCTGCTGAGTCCGCCCACTCTGTCCTAACGACTACTGCTTTCCTCTTGACAGCTTTTTTTTAAAACTGGTAAAAGATAAGAGCAGAGTAGGAGGCTGAAGCTGTGGGTGAGCCGAGAGTGCATTAGTAATTCCACAATCACACACAAAAAAACAAATATATAAAAACAATGTCAGACATTGAGAAAGATTTATTAAGTTAAACAGTTGTAGAAAAATAGAGAAATTGGCGTTAAACATGGATCAAATTAAAAATCCCTTTCCTTAAAATTCTCATAAATTCAAGGGGAGTGCGGGAAGTAGGGGTGTGGTGAGTGCTGCAGCAACCTATGTCCGAATACACTGCCTGGCCAAAACAAACAAACAAACAAACAAACAAACAAACAAACAAACAAACAAACAAACAAACAAATAAACAAACAACTGTCACACACTCTAATACTTGGTTGGAAGTTTAAAGTTTAGTTTAAAGCAAAGGCAAGGAGGAAACGCACTTACCTACACCTTTATTTTTAAACTAAACTTTAAACTTTAAGCTAAACTGAAGCAGCACGGTAGATCTGCACATGGATTCTGCTCCTTCCTGTCTGTTGACCAATAGTACAGGAGCTGACCCATGAAGGAACGCCCACCTTATTTGCATAAAGAGGCAGAAATGCATAAGGTAATGTAGGAGAAAGAGAAATGTAAAAACTACACATGGAAATAAAGACTTAAGAAAAAAAATAATTAAATAAATTAAGAGACAGATGCATCTACAAGAAAGAGAAAMAATATATGCATATTTAAATTTTGTGCTTAAATACATAATTTTTTGGAACTAAGCTGGAAAAAATATGAAGTTCTTTATAAAACATGAGTCAAATTAGGTTAATTTGTGATTTTAAGTGTATTTATTGGTCCATTTATATATTTCTGCTTTTATTTGTAATTATGCCAGATTCGGTCTTTCATAGAAATTATTCTTTGAGCTGAACCTAGACCTAATCAACTGCAACAACCCCAGATCATATTAGTTAAATCTAGGTGGCAACTTTTGTTTTGGCCAGGCAGTGTACGTGGTTGAGGAAAAAAATGTGTGAGAGAGAGGGTGAATGTTTGTCTCGTTTGTCTTTGGCCTGAAATGTAGTGGGCTATGTGCATTTCTTCCAAGGGATGCTTGCTGCGATTGTAAATATAAATTTAACAGTTAACAYCATGTAACACCATACACTGTTTTTCTGATTTTGTGTTGTCCAAACCAACATACATAAATAAACCTCAGCTGTTGTTGATCTTCCTTAAATCATGTGGGATTTGTCCACAGGCCACAGGACACTCTACATCGGGGTCCACGTCCCCTTAGGCAACACCAGGCACCGCAGCCATCACAGGCACCGTCACCATGGGAAGAAACAGTGGAGGAGGAGGAGCAGGGAGCGGAGCCTCCCTTTGGTGGAGGGGAGAGAGTCACCAGTTTATGGTAAAAAAACAAAACAAAAAAAACTACCAATGCATTGGTTCATATTACACTGTATATCTGGTTCAGTTCATTTTAAAAAGGGGACATATACAAAATCCACGTTTTTAGCCATTTAAGATGTTTTGTTTTATATTTGGAGTCTCTCTCAAAGTACAATGGACTGTTTTGGAAGCTGGAGGGAGATGGGGCGTGAAGTGCTTCATTTGGATTTATAAAGAGACAGCGTCAAAATGAGTTTAGTTTTAAATGTGAAAAAGAAGGATTTAAAAGACTCATGTCTCTAAATATCTATCGCAACTCCTCCCAGACACCCCCTCTCAGAGGGTGCAGTTCCTGCTGGGAGCAGAAGATGATGACGAGGAGCACATCCCCCATGACCTCTTCACTCAGATGGATGAGATCTGTGTGCGAGATGGAGAGTGCGACTCTGAGTGGAGGGAAAGTGCCAGGTAATGTTAATCCTCCTGTTACCAAGTATCATCAACACACAGTAATCATGCCATCGACTGCAACTGTAATAGAAAAGAAAAGGTCAGGGCCATGATTCCACTCCATACCAATGAGACATGTTGACATTTGTCTAATGCTTCACTGCTTATTTTTTCACGGCGGCAATGTTTTGTTCAAAACTTTGGCCTCAACACAGACTATTGGCAAAATGTTTCAAGAACCAGTTAACAGATTTAAAAGAAAACTCCCAGAAAGGAACTATTGCTGGGTTGTAGATGACATACTATTGAAGTCATGAAATTCAGATTGTGTGTTTGTGTGCGTGTGGATAGGTTTTTCCTACAATGTGGACAATTTTTCAAAAAAAAAAAAAAAAAAAAAGCAGCCTCGCAGGGACTGAAATTAATCGTGGGGACCAATGCCAGGTCCTCACAGGTCCAAATGCAAATTACAGATGTGGGGTTAGGTTTAGGACCAAGGTTTAGGTTAGTTTTAGGATCAGGTAGGTACCTGTGAGGTTAATTTTAGGGTATATGGTCAGGGTTAGGCTAYAGTCTAAAAAATGAATGGAAGTCAAGGGAAAGTCCCCACAGGGTTTAAGAACAAATATATGTGTGTGTGTGTGTGTGTGTGTGTGTGTGTGTGTGTGTGGGGGGGGGGGGGTAAATGAAGCCTGTTTGCTTCTGTAATTCAGCTTCATAATGCCTAAATTCTGTGCCATGTATGGTTGTTGCAACTGCTCCAATCAGAAATCTAAAAGTGTTTTTCATGCTCTGAAAGTAGTGTATCAGAAAAAAGATGACAAAAGTGGTTTAACACAATCTATGACTAAAAAAACAGGAGGTGCGGACACAAACAATGCAAGAGTTTGCAGCAACCACTTWCTAACAGGAAAAGATTGTATTCTTAACATTGTATTTTCATATATGTTACTC
Source organism: Austrofundulus limnaeus (assembly GCF_001266775.1). NCBI lineage: Eukaryota > Metazoa > Chordata > Actinopteri > Cyprinodontiformes > Rivulidae > Austrofundulus > Austrofundulus limnaeus. Next base: position 2,532,093 of record NW_013952411.1, on the reverse strand, counting down.
ACATTTGGGTTTACAGAAGCTAAAAAAGTATGTATTTACAAGTGGATCCAAGCACATGGAAAAAAAACGGGTTAACAAGTTGTTAGCGTTAGCGATAGCATTGTTATCATAGGCTAATTACTTAAAATAGCACAACTCACTACTCACCCAGRCACAAACAAGTCGACAACCATTTAAAGCTTCTTTGGATCCTRAATGTTTGACCCAACCTGAAACAAAATATTTGTGGCTTCSAGGCTTTTGAAAGCTTTCATCTGRYTTTTCTTCTAACGAGGTCTGYAGCACCAGATAGTTWGTTATGTCAWTTGYATYGGGACCGGGTAAATCCTACAGATTATATAACAASTCTTTTTTTATTAACACAATATGGACTATCAGTATGGAATATCATAAATGTACGCATATTTTTGCCACAATATATTTTCTGTGCCAGCCCATTTAGGACATTAGCATACTCGCTGTGATCCATTTCGCTGTGTTTTGAGAAGCAAAACCCCCATTTGAATTTCACGCATCATCTGGGTCACGTGACTGTAACCCAGCAATTGGATTAAAATCCACAGCTGATTAACTTTGGAATCAGCCTGCTTTAAAAATGATATAAGTTACTTTAAGGGATACTAGTTTCAAAGAACTTGCCACTACATTTTTCTTCTCCAGTAAACCAGAATTTTTCAAAAAGACGATGCTGTGGTGACATGATGAATACGACATATTTTATTTACACTGATCCTCTGATAAAAAGCAATAAGGAAGGAGAGTAAATGAGTGAAGCTGAGAGGATAAAGGAGCTCCATGTGAGGGCCTCAGAACGAACGAGTGTTCTAACTGCAGATCCAGAACAGATGGCTGGCCAGTTTGCCGTCTGCTGGCCTCACTGGATGCAAACTCCTCTTATAGGTGGCTGAAGTTTGAGGAGGACGTGGAGGACGGAGGTGAGCGATGGAGTAAACCCTACGTCGCCACGCTGTCCCTGCACAGTCTGTTTGAGCTGCGCAGCTGCATCATCAACAGCACAGTGATGCTCGACATGAGGGCTAACAGCATCGAGGAGATTGCAGGTAAACCTCAGCTTTTAACAGTTTCTGACAAGTGAAAATGGGATTGAGGGAGACTTGCTTTCTACAGAACTTTAACTAATAATAAAAAAGACAGTTTGCTGCATATGAGCTKCCATTGTTCGTGACCTTTAACCTTCAGTTAAATCCTAACACCTGCACTTACTGTTTGTGTGTTTTTCTACCTTAGACATGGTGTTAGACAACCAAGAGTTGTACTCGCCGCTGGGAGAAGAGCTCAGACAGAAAGTGCGTGAGACTCTCCTGAAGCAGCACCATCACCAGAACCAGAAGAAGTTGGCTAATCGCCTGCCGATTGTACGTTCCATCGCTGACATGGGCCGACGGGCGTCAGAGCTCCATCTGGACAAGAATGGTGAGCTTTTCGAGAGTTGCGCCCTCTGCAAACTAAAATACTGGGCAACTTCAGTTGAATGAAAACCTTAAAAAAAGCAAAATCTTGATTATGTGATGTCAGATTGGAATGACTGAAAATAGGGACACGTGTCTGTATTGCTTTATAGTCCAGTTAGAAATTTTCTGCAGGCAACCACTTCCACATTACTTGTAACTGGGTTAAAAGAGAGTAAAAAAACTTCTGATTTTTCGTTTTTTATTCAGGTCAGTTGACGGCCTCCCAGTCTCAGTTAGCAGCTCCAGATGGCAAAGGAGACATCAGCAGAGAGAACAGTTCTGTGGACTTCAGCAAGGTATGATGCTTGTTTTTAATGTGAAGTTGTTTTTTTTTTTAGGTCTGGTGGTCACTTACAGTATWTTTCTCCACAACAAGAAGGTTTTAGGTTCTAATCTGCAGAATGTGCATGTTCTTACTACTTACACTTCAAGGTTAATAAATGTCAAATTAAAAGTGAGACTTATTCTTATTGAAAAGAAAAAATAATTAGGTCCTCTGGATGGGTTCTTCTTTAGTGAAACGTTTCGTAGAGAAGAACCCATCCAGAAGACCTACTTATTATTTCTTTTTGATTTTTTTTCTACCTGGATTACTGAGATGCATCAGGAAATTATTATTATTATTATTATTATTATTATTATTATTATTAT
>NW_013952411.1:2518690-2529532 GCF_001266775.1 Austrofundulus limnaeus | reverse complement strand
CTGAGACAATGAATTTTGGTTTTTAATTTTTTTCCCCTGTAAGAGGTTTTTATTTAATAGAATTTTTGGACAAAAAAACTTCGCAATATATCGCCTTGCTTACAGTATCGCAATATATCGGGATATATCATATCGTGACCCCTCTGTCATGATATGTATCGTATCGCCAAATTATTGCCAATACACAGCACTAGTAAATAAGCAGAATCAAGAAGTACAATAATTTGTCACAGGTAGCTTCACCTCTGTTTTTATGAAATACTTGGATTAAATTTTGAACTTTATCCCTCAATGAGCCCCTAACACACAGAGACATGCTGTAAAAAAATTAAATAATAATTAAAGAATTGTACTAAATGCCTAAAAACCACAATAAGAACCAAATACTGGATTTACAGAGAACCATAACAACACAAAAAAGAATGCTTGTAATAAATTCATAATTTTTACTCCTGCATTTATTCATCTGTTCATTAAAGTGTCACATTTAGGAAATATGAGCAGACAGTTATGTAATTGTGTGTTTAAAATATTAATAGGGTGTATTTTTTTGCACAGAAAGACATTTGAGTGACAGATGAGGATTATAACCATGTCAAGTAAAATATAGTTAGTGAATACTGAATAGAACAGAAGCACATGAACAACAACAAAAACAAAATACAACTTTTGCTGAAAGGAATATTTGGTGTCCATGTGTTTTTTTGGACATTTGTATAAGATTTAATATGAATTTATTCACTGAACTAATAAAAAATGTTTTTTATAACTGCAGATTATTATTTACTTAAGCAAGCTGTAATTTATTTAAAACTGGGGCTAAATAACTTTGTAAAAATCTTGGTGACCATCAATCTTTTGAAGCAATTTATCACAAATCAATCTGCTTTATTAGCTCTTTCCAGGAACAAACACTATCATCCTCTAATAATTATCACAAAAAACAACGTAAAATATTAAAAAATAACTCTTATCAGTATAATTCAGGTTTTTCAAAGAGTCAAAGCAGAAAGATCAGTTTTATAGCTGGGAAGCTTACCAGGAATGTTCATTTTAGAAATGACAGCCTCTTATGAATTATTGTGTAACAGATCAGACGAACATCTGGACTCTGATAGTTTTTTTTTTCTGTACAATTTTTATTCACACATCTGTGACCTATTTGACTGTTAGGACCAACAAATCCGCTGCAGCTGGACTTTATTCAGACTAGAAGTCAGTTAAACTCCTACATTTGGGAGATTAATGTGGGGATAAAACATAAATAATGACCTCAGATAAATGCTTGCAATGTTTTCTTCAAGCTGCCCTTAATGTCAAAGCTGCTTAGCTGTTCTGGACTGTGGGGCGTTCTTTTTCAGATAGACCTTCACTTCATGAAGAAGATCCCACCGGGTGCAGAGGCGTGTAATGTGTTGGTGGGAGAGCTGGACTTCCTGAACAAGCCGGTGGTGGCGTTTGTCCGTCTTTCCCCTGCGGTTCTGCTCAACGGGCTGGCTGAAGTCCCCATTGCTACAAGGTCACTGCAGCTATGTTTTTTTTAGTCAAATAAGAAACTACAGCTTCTTAGTTGAAAATAAAAATCAGTTCCTTCCATGTCTCACATTTATTGTGACAACTAAATGTATGAATGAACTCATTCTTATTTCTTTCTTTCCAACAATTTCTTGGACTCTAAAAACTACAGTAAACTTTCAGTTGTTTGAGTTTTTAATACATCAAAAAAAGTTCAGCTTGTTCAGGATATTATGGTGGTGACTTTTGTTTCTTGTAATTTTTATAATTTTTTTTTTCTTACTGAACTGCATTAATATGTCTTTTTTGAAAGAAAAAAAAGTCTCCTTAAGATTTCCTGTCTTTATGGTTGCTTTTGTCTTTTATGCATCACTTTTTTCTTTTTATGTCTTCTTATGAATCATTTTAGTCTCTTTATGCATCCTTTTAGGGTCCTTATGGCTCATTTTTTATCCTTTCAATGTAATTTTTTGTCTTTTCATGTTTATTTTTAGTCTCTTTTTGTGCCATTTTTGGTTCCCTGTGATATGTTTACTGTTAAGCATCCTTTTTTTTGTCTTAATGCATTCTTTATGCCTTATACATTTTTGTCCTTTCTGTCCTTTTCGCCTCTTATGCTTCCTTTTTGTCTTTATCTCATTATCTTTGCTTTAGTCTTTAATGTCTCTGCTTTTTCTGTCCGTCCTTCTGCACCTTATGTCTTCTCTTCTGAAAATCTTTCAACTTGCATTAAAGTTCAGCTGTTAAACAACTCACTTTCCATGTCGTTTAGCATTAACACTGCATCTTTCCAGAAAAGTAAATTCTTTCTCGTTTCTTTTTTCCCGTCCAGGTTTCTGTTTATAATTTTAGGACCCTTGGGTCGGGGGGCCCAGTATCACGAGATCGGACGCTCCATAGCAACTTTAATGACAGACGAGGTAAGAAACAAAATGTCTCTAAAATGTTTTCACCCTAAAGGATTTCTAATGGTTTAGCACACGTGCACCACTTGAAGAAATGTCAATCATGTCTCGTGTTCAACTTTTCTGCGCTTTGCATAAATTCACAGCCCAGAAGAACTCAATTCACTTCCCTGAAGTGGTGGAACAGTTTTTCATGTGTGAAACACAGCTCAGAGCTTTCATAACTTGCTTTTGGCGATTAGTCAGCCCTCATGTGCTTCTATTTGTCCAGATTTTATGCTGTTATTTACCAAGACTGTGGAAAAACATCCACCGCACGAAAGTGTATACTCTGTTTTTGGAATAAACGCAGACAGAAATGATTAAGTTATTAGCTGTACGATGGTACCAGGAATCAGCTTTATGGAGTCAATGTCAAGTTTATACAACTTTAAAGACCTGCAGGTTTTCATAAACCTCACACAAGATTAAATGTGTCTAAAAGAGCAAAAATGATTAACTTTGGTTTCTTTCTCTTGATAATCAGTGTTTATTATATTTTGTACTCAGATTATATTTTGTCCGTCTTTATTTAGCCTCCAAACAATCACATATAACCATCATATTCTAACATAAATTGTTTTAAGCCTGAAGTGACGTCGTTTTTTTTGTCTGTAGGTTTTTCATGATGTTGCCTATAAAGCTAAAGACCGGAATGATCTGATTGCCGGTATCGATGAATTTCTCGATCAAGTGACTGTTCTGCCTCCGGGAGAATGGGACCCGTCCATACGGATAGAGCCACCAAAAAACGTACCTTCTCAGGTTTGTCCAAACTCTTTTTCTTTCTTGCTTCTGTTCTGGTATTCGACAGCAACAACCTTTAGCCTGAAACAGAAATTGAATTATTTGTTAAACAGGAAAAAAGAAAGAAAAGCAACATTTTACCAAATGGATTAGTGGAGGGCGAGGAGGAAGATGAGCACGATGGCCACGGTGGTCCAGAACTGCAGCGAACTGGGAGGTAAAATTCCAAGTTACACAGGAAATAGTTTCTGAAGTAAAATCTTATCAGCAGCAAATGAAACTAAAGTCTCATCGGTTTTATTATTAGTTTGGTTGGTGAATAGTTTTCTAACGTGCACACAAATTCTGATATGAATCCAACCAGCAAACTGAAAAATACCATCTTCCCACAAACAGACCCAGTGCAGCTGAATGCCTTTTTTCTGTGGAAACTTGTGCTGTAGCTGCAGTCCTGAAGGGGTTTCCATAGAAACATCTTTATCTATTTGCAGCTAGACTTTTCCATCTTCACACCAAACCAACAGCTCAGTTTTAGGAAGGAGGCAGGGACGGAAGAATACATTTGAGAGCAAAAACAAACAGAGCAGTGTTTTGTTTCTGTTTATGAAATAACAAAAACTGGGACATTTTAAAAGTCTAATTTTTATAATTTTCAGGTGGTTTGGTGGTCTCTTTCTGGACATCAAGCGGAAGGCCCCCCACTATCTGTCTGACTACACTGATGCTTTTAGTTTGCAGTGTGTTGCCTCTTTCTTATTCCTCTACTGTGCCTGCATGTCTCCTGTTATCACCTTCGGAGGACTGCTGGGCGAAGCGACGGAAGGAAGAATAGTGAGTTTTTTCCCCCCTGTTAAACGTTTCCACTCACGTTGTAGGAGCTTGTAAATCATGACTCAGTTTTTCATGACGGCAGATCGAATGATTATAGTCAGAACAGGATTTGCTAACAGCAATCACTCTTAGTTATCACTTGCATTCATCTCTGTTTTCTCTTGACCCAGYAAGGTGCTTAGGATGAAATCTTGCTTYATTAAGATGACATAAYGTTTGTTAAAYAGTATATATAGGAGGCCTTATTACTGATTTTAGGGGGAGCAGGGGTCAGCACAGATTTTGACAGCCTGTTGACTTTGTGTTAACTTAAGTGTTCCTGTTTAACAAGCAAACTCAGATGACCACTCTACCATTTTATTTTTCATGTCACGTATTTCTGTTTCTTGCTAAATAAAGATTTCCAGAAGAATTTGAATGTCTATATGTTATTTCACTAAAACTGTTTKCTTTCATTTCTTCCAGAGTGCAATTGAGTCCCTGTTTGGCGCCTCTCTGACTGGAATAGCCTACTCCCTGTTTGCTGGGCAGCCCCTCACCATTCTGGGGAGCACRGGCCCCGTGCTGGTGTTTGAAAAGATCCTGTTTAAATTCTGCAAGTACGCTATACTTAAAATGTGATGTCACGAAATGAAACAACGAACCGAACGACTCTGTGGTCTGTTTTATTTGTGCGCGGCATCCGTTCGGGTATAAATTCTCGGCTATTTGATCAGCTCACTTTGTAATWCATTCCCTGAGCTTCCAGCATCAATCGTGATAATGACTTTCTCCAATCTGCCACGTTTGGAACAATAAGTAATCACATTTGCTCTCCTTGTTAATCTCCATGCAGGGAGTACGGCTTGTCGTATCTGTCGCTGAGAACCTGCATCGGCCTGTGGACGGCCTTCCTCTGCATTCTGCTGGTGGCCACGGATGCCAGTTCCCTTGTTTGCTACATCACCCGTTTCACGGAGGAAGCGTTCGCCTCACTCATCTGCATCATTTTCATATATGAAGCCTTGGAGAAACTTTTGCACCTGGGAGAAATCTTTCCCTTCAATAAAAACAACAACTTGGACAAACTCACCACGTACTCGTAAGCAAAAGAATCATCTTTTTAAAAGGATGGAAAGTTGATTATGATTTTAGTAGCTGTAGCTAAAAGACAAAACAGGAATTATTAAGACACTGATTTGCTGTGACAGATGTTCCTGCGTTGAGCCTCCGGACCCCTCTAATGTGACTCTAAAGTTCTGGGAGCTCAACAACGTCACCGCCTCTGAAATCTACTGGGAAGCTCTGGAGGTGAAGGTACGACTCTGTGCAGTGATAACAGCGACAGGAAGCTGAAACAGACATGTGGGTCGTGTCAAAAGTTCAGAAAAGAACTGTTGCAGTAAAAAACTGGAGTGGAAAAGAAAAAAAGAAAAAAGGAACAGTTTGCGTTTCATCTTAAAGTGGCCAGCTTATCCAGATGGAGGAGACGAGACGAGATTTAGGACATGTGGGCTGGATTATGTTAGATTACTGTWTATCAGATTAAACCGGTACTGCAGATCGTTGTAAAAGTACTTTTTCCAGCATCGGTTGTTTCTGCTCCTGAACTCTGTCACTTCATCGCTAATCCAATAAGTCTGATTGATTCCGCTCTACTCTCCTCCTGCAGGACTGCGTTGAAAAGCGAGGGGAGTTTGTTGGAACGGCCTGCGGGCCTCACGGACCCTACGTTCCTGATGTTCTCTTCTGGTGCGTCATTCTCTTCTTTTCTACTGTCGTCATGTCTGCCTTCCTCAAGGAGTTCAAGTTCAGCAATTACTTTCCCACAAAGGTACCATGCATCACCATTATCATCTCTGTTAGACTAGAATGAGTCCAACTTGTGCAGCACAGTGCAGCATTACCCTCTAGTGGTAATATATTAGTATTGCCTGCTTGAAAGGATGTGGTTGTAGGTGGAAATAAAAACAGAACAGAAAAGTACAGATCATAAAAATATATAAGATTACACACAAAAATCACTAATAAATAAATGAATGAATGAATGAATGAAATAAAAACAGAACAGAAAAGTACAGATCATAAAAATATATAAGATTACACACAAAAATCACTAATAAATAAATGAATGAATGAATAAATAAATAAATAAATAAATAAATAAATAAAGTGAATCCAATATTAAATGTATGAGTCATAATGAAAGCATGAAGACAAATATGCTTTCAATCTGTTTTTAAAACAAGAGTTCCAGACTATTTTGACTGTTTTTTCCTCACAAATTTTTTTTATTAAGAATATTTTTTATTACATGATATTCCTACTTTCTTTTTCCTCTTTTTTTAAGCATTTTCTTTTGCATTTTTACAGTAACCCCAGAGCACCTCCTGCCTTCCCAATTTGAAATTGCATTATTAAATCTTGCTGCATATTGACTAATTAAAATTTTTTTAGTATGATAAGAAGGTTCATTTAGAGATAATTTAGCATATATTTGATATTCTCACAACTTTCAGTATCTGTCTGAGGCACTGAAACGTAAAGCTGAACTCATTTGGTTCTATCGTTTTGCTTTTTCTGTTAAAAGTGTGTAACAGTCATTTGATCTAGCAAAACTAAAAGCACTAGCTTTTCCAAGTCAGGAATAATTTATATATGCTTTTAAAAAGTGACAATAAGCATGTTTAGATTTAGATTCTCTGTCTTCCTGGACATGAAAAATCCTTAGAATGTAAGAACAAGGCAATTAAACGTCTCCTCTGTTAGCTGAAGACGTTTTGTTTCTCAACTAAGGTGCATTTTCCATTGAAAATGAAACTAAAAACTAACAGGAAAAACAATCCAGTTGCCATTTTAGGACCTAAATGAGGATAATTACAAAGCTGAGGCGGCTGGCAGAAACAGATACATATAACTATGTATTGTCAGCATTGAGGTGATGAGATGTTAAACTGAGTTAAGTTTATTTTGTCTGGAGTGTGCATGAAAAACAAACAAACCATCACGCTTGTAAAGAGGCAAATGCATTGTGTCGGATTTAGCATAAAGCTAATTTTCATCTGCTGCTCCCCTACAGGTAAATATGTTACAAAACAAAACACAATTAGTACCACCAAGTGTAATGTCAAGGGTAAAAAAAAGCAACAATTCATATAAAAGAATTACAGAACAAGTCTACTTTCCACAAATACGGATTTAAAATTGTCTAATGACAGACCCAAGTAGAATAATATACAGACTAAATAAAAAATCKAATAAATGATGAACAGTGGTGGGCAGCACTAATTTAAATATTTGTTCCACTAGCCCTAAAACACTAACTCAAATATTAAGGTCCCCTAATTCCAAAGCACTAATGCACTGAAGGTTTTTAGCAAAAGCTAATTCTAAAGCACTGAAATAACCTAATCAACACATGAACATTCTTGAACAGACAACATGAGTCACATATCGCCATGTTGCTCTCTTAATACTTATCATTGACATTCCACAGCCTTATTTGAGTTCATATATAGTCACCTGTCAGCTGTTAACATTAATGTTGATCAATAACATTTAAAAACCTCAGTTAGTGYTTCTAAATTTACCCTTTAAATTTAGCAAGTGCTAATCCACTAATAAATTTTAAAAACGGCAAAATCTCTAAAGCACTAATCAGGAAATTTGTTCCCCTATTAAGTGCTTTAGGGGAACTGTGCCCACCACTGATGATGAATTGTTTTGGTGTCACTTTCATCAGGTGCCTTTTCTTTCAGGTGCGCGCCATCATCAGTGATTTTGCGGTTTTCTTCACTATTCTCACCATGGTCTTGGTCGACTACGCCTTAGGGATCCCATCTCCAAAACTAAAGGTTCCCAGTGTGTTTAAGGTTAGCAATAAATCAAGTTTCGTTCACTAGACACTGCTCATGTAAATCCTTGAAAATGTACTAGACTCAGAAGGTGGCAGTGCAATATACAAAAGTGTTATTGTTTTGACAGCCAACCAGAGACGATCGAGGCTGGTTTATCAACCCACTGGGGCCCAACCCCTGGTGGACGGCAGTCATAACTCTCATACCGGCTCTGCTTTGCACCATCCTCATCTTCATGGACCAGCAGATTACAGCCGTCATCATCAACAGGAAGGAAAACAAACTCAAGGTACTCCTCTGCTCTGGCTGAAGCCTTTGCGTGGCTTACGTGGCGTCAACGTGACAGGATTTGTCCAACTCTCCTTCCTCTTCAGAAAGGCTGCGGATACCACCTGGACCTGCTGATGGTCGGGGTGATGCTGGGCGTGTGCTCTCTGATGGGCTTGCCGTGGTTTGTAGCGGCCACCGTCCTCTCCATCACCCACGTCAACAGCCTGAAGCTGGAGTCGGAGTGCTCGGCTCCCGGGGAGCAGCCCAAGTTCCTCGGGATCAGAGAGCAACGCGTCACGGGCCTCATGATCTTCACCCTGATGGGCTCCTCGGTCTTCATGACCTCGGTGCTGAAGGTGAGACACCATCACTACGTCCTGGTGCAGTTTTGATCTCTGATCTTTTAGGTGTGATTTTAAGCATTCAATTGTTATTGTACTTTCAGTTTATTCCAATGCCTGTGCTGTATGGAGTATTCCTTTACATGGGAGCATCTTCTCTCAGAGGAATTCAGGTAAAAGTAATAAAAAAAGAGAGTTTCCCACAATTTATTGCACATTTTTATTATTTTAGGGGGGTGGGGGGATTATGTATTTTCCAGACATATAGTTCAATTCTATACCAACATCAAGTAACTATGTTACCTTCTAAAGGCCTCGAAATTGCCCTCTGTCTCTTTAAAAACCTCCTACCATTTCCTTTTTTTGCCACTTCAGTAGAAAACAAAACTGAATGTTAGTTTCTTAATTTCTGCATCATCAGTGGCTTTTTTCATTTTTATTATTCTATAGTAAGAAAGAAAAAGAAAAATTAGAAGAGAAATATAAGAACAGTAAAGAGAGAAACCGATAGAAATTATATATGTATATAAATTATATATGTGAAATGAACAGTGCTTCATGCTGTTTACAACCTTCTTTTGGAGCATTGTATTTTATCGTAAAAAAAACAACATTATATAATATCAGTTTTGGAAAATGGCAACTCAGGATACAGTTGAACCTTATTACTCAAATGATCCCATGTTGAACCCGGAAAGTATACGTTTTCTGAAGAACCGGAGCAAGTACAGTGGCTCTTACAAGATGTTTCAGCTACTTTTTGCAAAGAAACTAGAAATATAGATCATTATGAAGCCATGTTTTGCAACACCCACCATTGTTAAGATGTGTTTTGCAATGAAATCAGAGTGATTTGCAAAGAATTGTTTCTTCCAGTCTGGTGGAGCTGAGGGGAGGCGTGGGGGAGGGGTGCTCTGCAGGGCGGGAGCTTGGCTGGGGAGGAGCTTTGGGTAAACAGGCAGCGCCTTGTACCAGAAAGTGTTTTTGCGCCTCTGATTGATTACCACAGGGGATTCAGTGATTTCTTAAATGTGCATGTCTATGTCAAAGCAACACTCTGGGTATATTTTTGATGATGAGGGAATGACATTAGAACATGATGTAACTACACATTCTCACTCCCAAGTCGTCACATATTGACGCTTAAGGTAAGGTTCCCTCTGCGTCTTATTTTGACGCATCAGGTACCCCCCTCGCGTCAGTCCTTGACGCCCGCGGCTTTTCCGGGTTGCGCCACCAGGGGTCTTTGCGTCGGGGGTCTGAGGTTAACATGAGGGATCAGGATTAATGGTTAAGTTTAGGTACTGGGATCAGGGGTAGGATGTCCATGGTGAATATTAGGTCATTTTAGGCTTCAGAACATGTTCACGTGAATTTCGTACATTTTCTAAAAATGGCTAATTTTAGCTACTATGGTCAGGGACAGGATGTCTAAAGTGAACAAAGGTAATTTCAGGCTTTGGAACGGTCGTTTTTGCGCATTTTATACACTTTCTGAAAATAAGACAACAGCTTCCGCCCCATCTCGTCAGTAACTGACGTGACGGGGGTACCCTGCGCGTCAAAATCGGACGTAGAGGGAACCTTACCAAAGCGTCACTATGTGACGACTTGGGAGTGAGAATGGGTTGGATGTAAAGCTCAAAAAGTCGATTTTGCGTAATTCCCCCCTTCCCCATTTTAAAACCACTTGTCTAACAAAATATAGACTGAGCAATTTCCTTTTCACCAGCTGACCGGTCATTTAGCAATACTCAAAATAATTTGAACAAAAATGCAACAATTTCACAATACGTCAAATGGCAAATTATAGTCTGCTATACAAAAATAGATTACTTGTGTTCACCTTTCTGAACACCTGTTTTGTTGTTTTTGAGCATCATGCAGGACCATTCAGGTAGCTTCTTTGTATTTTAGTGGTTCTGAAGTTAAACAGGACATTTTCCAATTATTATGAAGTGTAAATAATCGGCACGTTACAGTTTTTCTAAGTTGCTAAAACACATTTCTTGAAACCATCCATCTATTTCTTTAAACTGTAAACACAAAACCCAGTTTTCAAACTGCTTTCACAGAACCTCTGATTCTTCTCGCAAAACCAAACTTTAGCTTCAAAATAGTTCAAACTTTGCTCAAAACTGAACAATGTTGTCAAATCAGACCTCGAAGAAATCAAAACACAACAATACAGAGCAGTCATTACACACAACAGAGGGAAAAACGAAAACAATAATAAGATCATGAAGCTTTTGAAATAATCTTTTTTGTCCACAAAGAAGGCCTTTCCTAAACAAAACACCTGCATAGCACTTGTAGTAAATAAGTAAATAAATAAATAAATAAATAAATAAATAAAGT
>NW_013952411.1:2511520-2517402 GCF_001266775.1 Austrofundulus limnaeus | reverse complement strand
ACTTTATTTATTTATTTATTTATTTATTTATTTTTTACTGTTAATTGTTTTGATCTGTTATATATTTATTTTCTGCCCTCTTGTGGTCAAAAGGCAGAACTACAAACTAATCAATCATCGTCAAAACAAACATAAAACACCTTTTAGTAAAACTGAAACTAAAATATGTTGTTGTAAATAATAAACAATCATTCTGAGTGAATAATTTGCTTTAATGTATTTATTTAATCTTTTACAATATGCTTGAAATTTAGCTGTTTGTGTGAACAAGCACTGAAACATGTTGCTTCACTGCCCTCTTGTGTAAAAAATTTGAAACTACAAATGAATAACTACAAACTAATTATTTTTAGAGTAAAAATAGCAATCGAGCATTTTCCTGAAAATATATTTACTTTCAGCTGTAACAGAGTAACTTAGTTATAATCTGTGTTGCAACTTTTCGACTTTTTCCAGTTAGTTTGTTTTTGTACCATTACTGTAACATGGTTGTGCTCTACTTGCTGCTTTATTTAGCATTATTGTGTTTGATTTACAAAATAACGAATGCACTCTAAGAGTTGTTTTATCTTCTATTCCTGGCAGTTTTTTGATCGTCTCACGTTGTTCGGCATGCCAGCCAAACATCAGCCAGACTTCATCTACTTACGACACGTCCCCTTGAGGAAGGTGCATCTCTTCACCATCATCCAGCTCAGCTGTCTGGTTCTGCTGTGGGTCATCAAGACCTCGAGGGCTGCCATTGTCTTCCCGATGATGGTGAGTGATTATTGTTGTGACATCACTGTGTACAAGAGCACAAACAGTGTAAAAGTGTGAGCAGGTTTATGATGAGAAAAGTGTTGAGGTTCTTTCTGTTACATTTGATTAGGTTTAACGCGCATTCACTGGTTATGTAACACAGGGTTTTAGGTTAATTTTAAATAAATCTCTTCTATATCCAGATGTTTCCGCCACCTTCATACCAATATCTAAGCTTTCCTTTAATCCAAAAATCCACACCCATCCGTTTGATGGGTAAAAATAAAAATCATTCCAGGAAATACCCTAAATACTCCAGTCTAAGTTTAGAGTAAAGTAGTGCTTAAACTTTTTTTTCCCAATGTAGAATTATATAGAAATATTTTTTTAGGAAAAATACTCTAAAGTCAAATTAAACCCTGCACAACAGTACAAAACGCAGATGTCCTCACACACTCCTCCCCTTTCACCTTCATTATGTCTGCCTTTGGTAAAACCTCAGAGGGGTCAAAGCTGTCCGGTCTACTGAGAAAGAGTTCCAACTGAACAACTTCAGAATTCCCCTTTTCTTTCTTATTTTACCTCTCAAGGCATGGTCTACTCTACATTAACTACAAAGGACCTCTTTTTTTTTGCTTCTAATCACAACACAGATTTTAAACTAGCTTTGATTTCCCTATTCTCTTAATTTTAAATATTGTTTTGTTTTTGCTCTGTAATTCATTTAGTTTCAAATAAAGTGTCAATAAAACGAAGCTGAGTCACAGCAGACAGTTTTTCAATAGTTTTTTTCTACTTTAACATATAGTTTTTAGTGTAGGGCTACACATAATTTAGGTTTCTCGTTACATTTTGGTGTAACTCACACTTTTCACTTTTTCTGCATAAAAAACCCCAAACTTGTTAAAACAGCTCATGTCAGTCAAAAGTTCTGTTTCATATCACTATTTATCTTTTTAATAATAAACTCGTCGATACTTGGCACAAAAAGTAAGGATATTTGTGTTTGGTTGATTATTATCACTATTTTTTTGTAACAATGCTTCTTGGCAATAAATCTTTTAGTGGGCACCTGATTGGCTGCACCTGCACTGCAAAAACTGTCCATCTAACCAAGTTTTAAAATCTTATATCCAGCCAAAAATCCTTTTTGATCTTGTTTGGACACAGATTTACTAAACAAGAACTGATTGTGTAAGAATAATAATCTTGTTTTCAGAATGTGTAAGATTATTTGTCTTGTTAGTCTGAAAATTTTGACTCAAATTCAGTCAAAAATTTCTGCCAATGGAGTAAGAAAATTTTACTTGGTAAGATTCTTGAAATACTTGATTTGACTCAGTTTTTTCTTATTTCAAGAWTCTTACCAAGTAAAATTTTCTTACTCCAYTGGCAGAAATTTTTGACTGAATTTGAGTCAAATTTTCAGACTAACAAGACAAATAATCTTACACATTCTGAAAACAAGATTATTATTCTTACACAATCCGTTCTTGTTTAGTAAATCAGTCTCAAAACAAGATCAAAAAGACTTTTTGGCTGGATATAAGATTTTTAATTATGGTTAGATAGACATT
Organism: Austrofundulus limnaeus; assembly: GCF_001266775.1. Lineage (NCBI taxonomy): Eukaryota > Metazoa > Chordata > Actinopteri > Cyprinodontiformes > Rivulidae > Austrofundulus > Austrofundulus limnaeus. The sequence continues at coordinate 2,515,084 of NW_013952411.1, read as the reverse complement.
TTTTGCAGTGTGAGGGTATCCGAAGCTCAAAACAAATGTCAATAGCAACAGCAAAATTAGCAGAGAAGATTCGGTACAAGCCATATGCATCCCACAAATGCATGTTCCTTACAAATGCGGCACCATTTAAAAGGGAAATTAACAGACTTCCCAGTGGTATAAGATTAATTGCCAAGAAGCATTGTTACAACATATACATTATCCAATAAACATAAATTTCCTTCTTTTTTGTGTTTAGCTGCAAAGCACATCCCTGTTTGTGGATTTTGTTTGCTTTCTTTCTGCAGGTGTTGGCTCTGGTGTTCATCAGGAAACTAATGGACTGTATTTTCACCAAAAGAGAGTTGAGCTGGCTGGATGATCTCATGCCAGAGAGCAAGAAGAAAAAGCTTGAAGATGCAGAGGAGGTGATGCTCAACCCCGTAACCCAACACTGCGTTCATGTGCAGATGGGTTGCATTCAGTTTGTTTAAATCTTACCCATCCTTCGTCTTCAGGAAGAAGAGCAGAGCATACTCGCAGAGGATGAAGGAGTAGTGCAGCTGCCGTTAGGCGGGTATACGTAAGTAACTCTGCAAGGACAGAATCTATTTAGTGAATGAAATTGTAGTTTTGTGCATAATAAACTATATTCTGGTTTTTGTTTTTTACAGAGGAATCCCAGTTATCAACATCACAGATGAGATGTCAAAAGGTTCATTTGGAAATACCTGGAACGCCAGTGATTAGGAAAAAAAAACTTAGTCATTTGATAAAAGTGTCATCAAAACACAAAAATCTTTTTAAGCACAAAATTAGTTTGACAACAATATAACACTTACCAGCACCTTTAGAGTTAAATAACTAATTATGCATATTTCTTTACATTAAAAAACAGAAGAAAATGTGCTTTTTTGTTATTTGATTTAGTTTATTCAAATGCTACATTAAATTTGCACAATTTTATACATATATAAATATAATGAAATAAGCCATTCTACTAAAAAGTTTTTTTTTTATTATTGACTGTATTTCATCTGTTTGCTTTGCTGTAAGAATATTTGTCAGCATCAAGTGCAAAGGTTTTAGAAATAGGTCATTGCATAATATTTACAGCACTTTATACCTGCTAGTTTTACATCTTCTTGGTATTTTTTTTTATCATTCTAGAATATCATTGAGCAATACAAGAGGAAGAAATAACACATCGTGTTGAGTATTTTCACTGTTTCCTCTGAGTGTCAGGAAACAAGTCAGCATTCTGAATTTTCATTCCTTCAAACTTTTGTCTTGCGAATCTGCGTGCGAGTGGATAAATGTGAAACCCGACCGCTCGTAACTGATCTTCTCGAGAACGATTTGCTCCAACTTCTGTCGTGCTGTTACTCTGAATTGTTCTGAATCCAGACGGGTTTTTAAATGTGACCCACCGAAGCACAAATCTCTGATGTCTGACAGTAAAATAGGAAATATATTGCACTATTTAAAAGCCAAATGCAATAGCCCTTTCTGCCAAAAGAAAATGACCATGTTTATGTAAGAAACTATTTAAGTATTTATTAATATTTTTGTGGTGTTTTTATTAATTTTGTGTTCSATTCTGAAGATGTAACCAATAAAACTTGCAGCATTTTGCTTTCTGTGGCAGTGTACTGCTGACAGTGTTAGTATATTTGTTTACAATCTACCATGTCAATAATCACAAAGTATTTTAAAGTGGTTCAAACAATATTTTAAGGTTGCTACAATTTCGAAAGGCAAAAAAAGTTTGTTTATGGAAAGACAAATTTTAAGTCTTTAGTAATATTTTTAATAAGCATTTGATGTCAATGTGATATTCTTAAAACATTTTTATGAGCGTTATTGTTCGTGCTGTTTATTTGAATAATCATGCATATGTTTGTTTAAARTCTGTTAGCTGAGTGAATAAAAATCTACAAACCTGCAAAAATCAAAGCAATAAGGATGACACTTTTTTTTCTCAGCTTTTCACATTTATATTTAGTGTTTAATTAAAGTGGATTACAGTGAATAACAGGAGGAAACATTCAGACAACTTAATTTTAAGACGTTAGCCCTTTCACAGTCTTTGTTCCACCAGTGGGCAAAAACCACACAGGTTCTGCCTTTAGACATTTCCAGATGATTCTAGACGCTACCGGGGGCTATTATTTATTTTTTTAAATCAGGGTGTTAAACAACTTCCTTCGGCTCTTACCTTTAACTTGACACCCAAAAATGGCGTCAAAAGGCTTTTAAGGAATTTCAGGGATGACTGTTAAAAAGCCTAACCCTTTAAAAAACAGTCAGAAAATTCACATTTTTTAGAACCGAAATGTTTATTGGGCATTTAAACAAAATCCAATTTTTTTTTTTTTTGCCCCATCACTTTGTTTATGATATATTTTTTTTGTATCAAATCTGACACTGGGCTGATTTGGTAACATTTTACTCACAACAAAGTTAAATTAAGAAAAAAAAAAAAACAGTTTTGCCCATAACTTTTAACAAGTTTAGTACACTCTAGGAAGTTTACTTCTTTGTTATTTTTTTTTACAATGAGCTTTTTACAGCCATTTATTTCACTTCGTGGTAGGCACAAATACAGTTTCTGTCCTTGTTCAGGCACAGATGTACCTTACACTTAAAAAATGCCATCTATTATCATTTTGATGACATTTTCTTACTTTCTTTTTGTCTCTCTTCTTCCTCAATTTCCTTTGACATCGAACACGTAAATAATTAGTCAGTACAGCATAGAGATTATAATTTCAAAGGAAACCACTTTGAAAATAGCCAAAATGTGTTTTCAAATGGCATTTCAGTACTTAAGCAATCATCCAAAATAGTGTGTGTTGTATTGTGGCAAGAATACTATTGATTAAATTACTAAAATGTCACATGACAATTGCCTATATGCCACAGACATCCGGCCCAGCACTGGATGCCACTCCCAGCACTTCTGGTTCATGGCAAACACAGTGTTAGCGAAATAATTTTTTCACCCGACAACGACTCTTAATGATCTTCACAGTACAGAATTAGCATTTAACATGTACCAACATTAACACAGGAGACGTACAGGTCCACCCAAGTGGAAAAAAAATCACTCCAAAGTGGATTAAAGCCATAAAAACAAAGGAAAGACGTTCGTGTTTATGGTTCCATAATTTAGTTTTTTCGCAAATCTGTGGCTGCTTGATCCGTGAATTTTTCACRTAGAGCTGTGACATTTATATTGTTGGAAAGAGCAGAGTCTGGGCTTTAAATTGATACTTGTATGGTTTGGATCGTTTTCCCCGACGTTAGTGAACTGAAAACGTAATGATTATAAGGCGGCGCTCGTCACTCGGCTTCGCTGTAATATACACTCTAACAAGTTTTTACTTTTGCATGAAACTCATGACAAAATCGCAGAAAAACATTTCATATAACACAAACACGCACACACACACACACACACCTGCTGTGTTAGCTTCCTGCTAGCTGTCCACTGGAGGACTCTCTCCAGACTGGACTGGACTGGACTGAGCAACAGTGTTGCCAGGTGGGAAATGTTGAATTATCGTATCAGCAGCTCAAAAT
>NW_013952411.1:2507592-2510150 GCF_001266775.1 Austrofundulus limnaeus | reverse complement strand
TCTCTGTTTCCTGTTGTTGCAATAAAACTCAGCTGATCATCTCACGGAGTACCTTCATTCTTGGACCACGTATTTCGGTCTTTGTTAAATAAATATTGCCATAACAGTAATCAATGAAAGTGTTATGCATCACAAAGCAGGGGTTATCAAGCTACACCAGTGCTCATGTTAGAGAAACACTCAGAGTCAAAGCAGGGGAGGAAACCTGTGCCAACTCCTCCTAACCCTGACAGGTTTGGCCCGGGMGCAGACTGAAGTGGGCAGAGATATTTCTTTCACAGTCAACAGATGGTTTGATGTGCTGCAGATGACAGCCGAGAGAGGTGGAACATCCCAGAGCTCGTCACGCCGCCGGGCTCATGTGAATTACTGTTTTGTCTCAGAGCCAGGAGGAGTGAGGAGTGTTGACCCAGTCACTCATCCCAACCATACTGAGCTGATTGACACGATTTCTTCTTTTACTTCTTATTTCGCACAATGGTCCTCGGTGTGCAGTCAGTTCATCGGTGGGAAATCCTTCTTCAGTGAGCAGCTGACAGGTGAAACGCATCATCGTAGGAAATCCCACAGCACTGCTCTCACTGGGGAGCAAACTGCTTATTGGGTTTTGTTCTGCCTCTTTAGGCAAGCAAGATTTGAAACAAACAAACAAATAAATAAATAAATAAATAATAGTGGAATCACATTTCAGGCCAAAACTTCAACACTAACACTGAGTATTAAACCCTATTAAGAGAAACAGCAAAATAAAATGATTTTAGGATAATTTAGCCATTTTTCAGACATTAAGGTAAAAAGTGCACAAGATTCTGTATTCTCTGATAGAAGCATTGATTCCTGCTAAGATCTGGTGAATTATTTCTTTTGATATAATTTCTTTTGAACAACATATCCCTTTATTAAAACTAAAAAAAACTGTCTAAAGATGGAATAAATGAAGAGCACACCTCCAGTTTAAATCAGTGAGGACATTACAAATTTATTTGAACAAAAAGATAAAAATGASAGAATAGAGGGAAAAAACTTTTCTTTAAATTTTCAACATTATTTATGAGCCATATGTATTTTGCAACATTTCCTTCAATCACTGAAGGCCRGCAAGGCTTCTTGTGAACAGGATTTTAATAGTATTAACGGGAACAAGTACAGCACAGATTGTGAAACATACATTGTCGCAGAATCAGTGAAAAATAGCTGCATTCTTCTTGAAAAAAGGGGCAACAGCCAGAGGGGCTAAGCCAGAGTTTAGTCTCGTCTGCCTCGGCCGGTCTTCAGCCAGGACACAAACTCTTTGGCTGCCTGGTCCTGCAGATAGGAGCTGACGTCACTGGTGTAAGTCCCATCTGCGTGACGTCTGAATAAACTCCTGCAAAATAAAACAGAAGGAGGCGTCGTCGCAAAATCAAAAAATCAGAGTCAGAGTAAGTCTAAAAGTCCAAATTTCTGCCTCGAATCATTATTAATGTCGTTAAAAGTGAGAAATCCTTACCCATTTCTTTTGGAATTCTTCAGCCACTGGACAAAGTCTTGTGCTCTTCTTGTCTCCAGGTATTTACTGTAGTCATTTGAAAACGTTCCCTCTGAATGCCTCTTTATGTTTGAGAACTCGATTGGATCACTGAACATTGAGTTTTCACTCAAAAACCTGCAAAAGTACACAAGTGAAAACGTCAGCAGTTTGGCATGCCTTGACAGCTTTTTTTTCTGAACTATAATGAAAAGCCATCAAACTTGGGGTTTTAGCTAAACTGAAGATGAAGAATGAATTAATAATTAAATCATTGTACCATATACACTGTAAAAAATAAATTTTGGATTTACTTAACCATGTTATGTTACCTGGTTCCACTTAACTGAGTTGAGTAAATTCAAAGCAGTATACCAGTTTTTTAGCCAAAGAACATGAGTATGTTGCTTTGAATTTACTCAACTCAGTTAAGTGGAACCAGGTCACATGACATGGTTGAGTAAATTCAACATTTCATTTTTAGAGTGTACCCTACTGTCTTTGAATGGTTGGTTTCCATTGGCTGTCAGGAGGCTTATCCACTGGCAGTGTTTTATCTATAAGGCAATTCTTGGTCTTTTACCCACATATTTGTGTGCGTCTCTGATGAGGAAGGAGTGTGGCAGGTAGGGCCTTAGATCACAAAACATGTACCTATTGTCTGTTCCTAGGATCAGGACAAATCAGGGGAAGTTCATTTTTAGCTATGCAGCCCCTTCCACATGGAATAACTTGCAGAATGATCTGAAATTACAGTTACTTGTACCTATGGGCCAGTTCAAATCAACTTTACATGAGCTTTATACCATCACTGACCTGTCAATGCTAAGCATATGTTTTATCATATTGAGTGCGCTATGTCTTTTAAGTTATATGTTTTGTTTTTATTTATTATGTATATTTTATATTTTTATCTGATTTATTCTCTATGTGACTTGGATATGTTGATGTTTTGTTTCTCCTTCACCTTTTCCTTATGGGTGTCTCTGGTACCCGCTAAGCTGACATTGTAAATAAGAAGTTATTCTTAATGTTTTGCCTGGTAAAATAG
>NW_013952411.1:2500003-2502988 GCF_001266775.1 Austrofundulus limnaeus | reverse complement strand
CCCCCACCCCCATCCCCATCACACAAACGTTAGCATACTCACTGCTGCACTCAACCCATTAGTCAGCTTCTGCTGAGTCCCCTGAATGTGTTTGACTTCAGTTAAAAAGTGACAATACGACAGCTGGATGGTCAAACTGTCACCTTAGGAGGTGTTCAAATCAAAGGTGACCTCCAATCTGACAGATGAACACCTGCCAGCATGTGTTGAAATGATGCTTGTTTCTGTTGATGAAATTGATCTCACACGGGGTTGCACAATAAAAAAGAGCTCGTTTTTATTCTGTCAAGCTGTTTGAGAAAATCTTATAGAGAAACAAAATATACAAAACCTGAATAATTGTACGCTAAGATGCTTGTAATTATAATTCAACAAACTAACAACGAGTAAAAATGAACCTGTTTTTATAAATAAATCTTTTTCTTATCTGTATAAAAACAACAATAAAGCAAACAACTAAATGTGTGATTTATCGCAATCACATAAAAATGTTTTCAACTAAAATGGCTTTTTTATTTTATCAAAAAGTCGCTTTTTTGACAAAAATTCCACAACTATGAACCACTAAAACATGCAGCAATGTAAAATAGGCTAAACATTACCTGATTTATTCCTCAGTATCAATAAAAATAGAAATATACAAGTATCAACAAATCGATTCACTAAAAATTGTGTCTGTTTGTTCACATCTATTTGGGATTTAGGAGGCATCTCTGCAGAAAGTGGCTCATGAGGGTGTATGTATGCTGGTAAGCTGATCCACCGAGAGAATGGTCCTTGTCGGTGTACCACTGTGGAATTAGCACACCAGATAAGATCATCAGCGCACAAACAAAATGATCACAGTCCATGTTCAGTGTGACACAAATTCAATCATTTTCTTTTTTCCTAATAACCAAAGTGCACAGTTTTTCCGTTTGAAACCTTAAAACAACACCATCAAGACCAATATTAGTTCTACATCCCTGAGCCAATATTTACCATTGCCTCGAAATCCACTTGCTCATTCACCAAAGCTTTGGAGATCTGCGCAGCCTGCTGGAAATGGACGTTGTCTAAAGGGAAGGACAAACTGTCTGAAAGTCTATGGAGGCAAACAGTTCATTTGTGCACGACTTGACTTTGTTACCAAGCACCCTGATGTGAAACAGGGCTGCCACGCATTCACGACTGATCAAAAACAAGAAAAAGACAGAACATACCATCTGCTGTGCCATGAACCAAAAGATAGTCAACATTTTTGAAGTTCTTTGCTCTGGATGTAACTGTAGAATTCTACAAACGGGGGGAAAAGTAGCTTACATTTAAAATCAAATCTGTGCAGTTTAAATACTGTAGGGTTGATTTGGCAACATTTACTTTGTAAGCATCTGAATTTTCTGTGGGTCTTCCCATGTAGCGCTCTGTGTATATAGCATCTACAAAAGGAGACAACTTGGTTAAGTGTACTGTTACATCACACACGTAAAAATAAACCAAACTTWTTTAACAAACAAAGAAAAAAAGAGAAAGTATTTAACATACTCTCCATTCAACACTAAATAGGTTCAGGGCAGAAATCTCATAATAAGCCTAAAAAGGTTGAGTCAGGTCCTTTAGACGGGTCATTCTTTGTTGAAACATTTAATTTTGAAATGTAACCTGACTCAACTTTTTATAGGTTTTTCTACCTGGATTATTGGGATGCGTAAGGACCCTCTTACAATAATGCTGTACCCAACAGGTTTGTACCTATTGTATGGTGTAGCTACTCACCATAATATTCCCAGTTAGCTACTGGGGCCACTGCAATCCCACACTTGAAGAGTCCAGTTCCAGCACCCAAGGCCATTGAGGCAACATAACCACCATATGACTGAGAAGAGAAACACATTACATTTATCTAACCAGGACAAATTGTTWCTAAGAGTTCAAATGAAAGACTTAACAATCCATGAAGCTTATCACTTGTCACCATTCCTGACAAGAATGTTAAATTCTAGCTGCTTGGATCAAATTTTGTAAATAATGTTCAATGCCACGCAAAAATATAAGACAGACTCTCATAAACTCTAATAGTGCTCACAGTGCAAGCTGTTGATGACATTCAGCTTCCTCAGCAATATATTTTTACTTAATATCTGACTAAGTTACAGCCAGATTTGGGTTGGCAATGCTGATTAGCTTTGATGAACATCTCAAAGTATTTTGACCCCAAAAGTTAAGGAGCTGTTCAATTATATTCAGTAAATACTCTAAGTGCGTTTCATTAAAAATAATTCAGTTTTGCTTACAGAGATGACTGAAATTGTTAGTGCCAATGTTTAAAGCAGGGGTGCCCAAACATTTTCCCTGAGAGTGCCAAAATGAAAATCAATCTGGGGGCTCTGGGCCTAATACAGTAATATATAATACATGACTACAACTTCTTAAGGTGTCGAAAATCTGGCACATGCTCAGGCAGAAAAAGCTCATGGGTTTTTCATAAATTATACAATTTTAAAGTGTGCAAATCTAGATGTGTGTTTATTTTTAATCTAAATGTCTCTTGTAATTATTGTATTTGATGATTAATCTTAATACTGTATAATGCAAAGATAAATGAAAGTGCCATGAGTCAAGACGATCTGCACTACAGTTCCTTACAGTTGGACCAATGGTTGGAATGACTTGTGTTTTTACATAAAACTGGAGAATACAACCTAGTAGCCAGGACAACTGCTAGTGGGCCAAATCAAATGGCTTGGCGGGCCATTCTTGGCCTGCAGGCCCCACTTTGGGCAACTCTTCTTTAAAGCAAAGATGCTATGCAAAATGTGTGGAACTTAGAGTATGTGTTGAAAATGATTCTTAGCAACTACCACACATTATTGCTCATTGACCATAGGTGGCAGGCTATGCGAAGAGGAAAAACAAACAAACAAACAAACAAACAAACAAACAAACAAACAAACAAACAAACAAACAAACAAACAAACAAACAAACAAACAAACAAACAAACAAAC
>NW_013952411.1:2490284-2499443 GCF_001266775.1 Austrofundulus limnaeus | reverse complement strand
TCACTTGGGTTGTTACCAACATCTGGTGAAAATTTCATGTCATTAGCACCTCTAGTAATATATTTACTGAGAAAAATGGTGACGTGTTCAACATTTATTTTACCCGCTGTATCTTTATGGAGACACTCAATTGACTTCCATTAATTTCTACAGCCTAATCTTGACCCTTTACCCTAAACCTAACCAACCAACCAACGTCCGACCCACCAACAGCATTTCCCCTGATGAGAACTATGGGTTTAGGTCACCATAAGTAGTAGTTGGTCCCCACAAGTAGGTGTGTATACCAAAAATGGTCCTAACATAGTAGGGAACACCTGCTCCCACATACACACACACACACACACACACACAAAACTTCAAAACAAAGGGAACTTACCCAACCCCATATTGCAATTCGATCTTTGTCAATAAAACCCATGTCTATGAATTTCCTGTAACAAATCAAATTACAGTAAAAAAAAAACAACAACACATTTACACTGACACAATGGTGCGGTTGTATACAGTTAAGAAAGTAAAAGTGGATAAAAAGTTCCTCTTTGTCACCTCACAGCTGCTATCTGATCTTCCACTTCAAATGTCCCCAGACGCTTGTAGATGGCGTGCAGTATTTCGTCGCCTTGGTAACCACTTCCCCTTCCATCAAAGCTGGCAACGATGATGCCATGTGAGCTGGAAAGGTACGTGGCCCAATTCAACTTGTACTGATAGTTCACATTCTGACTACAAGGGCCGCCATACCTGCAAAGGGACAGACTCGCCGTAAATCATGACATTTGCTTCCATTTTAGGGTCTAAAACTCTGAGTGATGTTTACTTACACATCAATGAGAAGAGGATATTTTTTGGATTTTTTGAAATTTGGTGGTAGCATCATTTCATACCAAAGCTCTGTTGGTTCAAAGAAAAGGGTTGAATGTAGTTATAATTTAATTGTAGCTAAGTCATAAAATCAGATTTGGATGTCTGAGAAGGTCTAAACAAAGTGGATTTCTGCTATCTTAAAACTCTGAGCAGCTCACACAAATGACTTTTAATGCACCTCTATATCAATGTCACTTTTGCATTAAAGAGATATTTATATAGAATTCTACAATTATTAGCAAACACTAATATTGACAACTGGCTATTGTACTTCAAGTGCACAAGAGTAGCCACAAAACCTTTGAGACTGATGGTATTTACGATGGCAGAAATCCACTTATGTTTTGGTGATCAGTCTGATCAGAGTTCACCTCTATGTCACCAAATGGAAGATGTCCCAAGAGCTACATGTAAGATATAAATAGTTCCATAGAACTCTACAGTTTTATCCAATAAGAAGAATTTTTTGGACAACTTTATTAAGTTTATTGAGGAGAATATATCTGCAAACTGCAAATGTGTAGGTCAAAAGTAGAGAAAAATAAAACTTAGCTGAAATAGACAGTTTTAGGGTAAAGATATAGTATTTATTTTTGAAGACACGACATTATAGATTGTTTCTGGATTTTTTTGTTGCACCCTACAGCTTTTAAAGGGGYAATATCATGTAAAATCAACTTTTTTGATCATGTTATAATGTTATACCCTCATAAAAAACACGCCCAAAGCCTTGCTCTGACTCATTCATGCATGTTTGAGAAATCCTGCAGCGTTTTTCGGCAGCCATGTGGAGGAGCAAAACGACAGGTGGGGACCAGAAACGCCTTTGGGGACCAGAAATGCCACTGGGACATGTCTTTAAGCTGAACTTCCTTATGGCAGAGCGCACCCCCCCCCCCACACACACACACACACACACCCCGCCCATGACTCCTGCAGGCTCTCGGATGAAAGTGAAAGTGAAACTTAACTGTCTGCGCTGCTCTCAACGTTAGTTCTCACTCAGTGAAGCTCTTTTGAGATTAAAAATGCCTTTGAGGAAATGTATTTTCAGATGCCAAGTAAGCTGCATCATAGTGCACACGCAACCCCTCCCCCCCCCCTTTAAAGAAGAAGATCATGCACTACCGGTCAAAAATTTTAGATCACCCTAATTTTTCCGATTTTTTAATTGAAATTCAAGCAGCTCAAGTCCAATGAACAGTTTGAAAGCGTACAAAGATAAGTGCTGAACTGCCAGAGGTTTAAAAAAAAACTGTGAGGTTACCAAAAACTGAAAGTCAGTGTGTCTGAGTCCAGTTTGCTTCAACATCACAATACACACAAAAACTGGAGGGAACTCTGATGGGAAGAGGTGTGGCAGACCCATCCTTGTCAGGACAGCAGATCATCACACTTTTTCCTCCATGTTTAATAGTTGTCACACACGGAGAAACCGTACATAAGCTCTGCATGTTGAACTGCAGATTTCAAATTCAGTAAACAGATAATTGCATTTAAAAAGGTAAGGAGCAGGACTAAAAAGATGGCTAAACTATAATTACTCAAGTAAAATGTCTACTTAAGTAACAAAGTATTTGCAGTTGTTGTTTTACACCTTTGCCTCTGAGTCTGCCACACCTCTTCCTGTCAGTTTCCACCAGATCTGAACTCATTGTGATGGTGAAGGAAACTGGACTCACAGACACCTCGACTTTCAGTTTTGGGTAACCTTATATTTTATACCTCTGGCAGATCAGCTGTTACCTTTGTACCCTTCCAAGTTGTTCATTTGTCTTGAGCTGCTTGAAATTCAAATTAAAAAACTGGAAAAATGATGGTGTTCTAAAACTTTTGACCAGTGGTGTATTACTTCAGTCCTTTCGAAGAGGCAATAAATATAGTCTCACCAAATCCTGCAATCTTCAAGGTGCCATATTTCATTGTTGGCATTTGGAACTCAGAGAGAATATTTTCCAAATCTTTGTTGTCTTCCAGAACTGAGAGCTCTAAAAAATGCATAATTAAAATTACCAGTTTTTCACAATAAAGAAGTTTGTATTAGTCAAACTTTACTCGAATTCTTGTTACTGTTGGCAAATAGTGACCTGCAAATATAGCACCAAATTAAATGGGCAAATTTGTATTTTAAAAAAGAAAAAAAAGTAAAAACAACACAAACCTGCACCTGAGCCCCTGTTATCCACGAGGGTGTGGAGGGGCAATCCAGGTCCTTGTAAAAGTAAAAACAGAAATGACATTTCAGGATGTGGTGTGTGAAAGGTGGAAAGAGGGCTGTCTAAACTCAGATCATTGTGCACAGATGTTCCCTACATGGTTGAGTTATTGCTCATAAACATGTGGAAAGGTAACTGACCATAGCAGTCCATTTGGTAGAAAGAGGCGTCATTGCTTAAGTAAGCTGAGTTGTACTGACACCTGTCCTCATGCAAGTCACAGGTGAGGCACTGAGGGGCTGACGGGCTGCTTCCAATCATTAACCTGATGAAAACAAACAAAAACAACAAACAAAAAAATCTCACAAAAGTCACAGTCAAGTTTGCAACCAGTCATTGTGGTAAAAATTGTCATATTAGTTTGTAGGTTTGGATGACTGATTTGAATCATCTGTTTTTCTGCCTGAAATACTAAAGTCACACAGTTCAACAGAGTATTAATGCCACGCTATAAGATNACTAAACAGCCTACAGCCTTTTTACAGACTTTGTTTTAAAGTTGAAGTAAATTTTTATCAAATAATGTCTAATGTTACAAGTAATCCTGGATCACTTTAAAGAAAAAAGTTATAAATGATTTGTACATTTAAAATACTAACGAGGCAAAACAACCATTGTGGCACTTTGGGAGTTTTAAAGCAGAGTTTTGTGGAAACGTTTTGAACAAATCTATCTGATCCGTTGTAGATCGGTCTTTGAACATGTTAGCTTGAAGAAATAAAGTTGAATTCTGATGAGCTAATGGTTAGTTCAAGTGGTCCAAAACCAAAGTAAATGACTTTTCAGTTTAGCATTAGGTGGTTATTTACGTATTCTTTGGTTATTTGCAAGCAGCAGTAAGCTGTTGCACTTCTGGTGCCACTTCTAATAGGGATATTAAAATGTTTCTTCCTAAATAAATAACGAAAACAATGGCATTTGAACGAACAACTCCAAACCTTTTAACTGTATTTGTTTTGAAATGGCAACACTTTGCTTTAATCTGCTCAGGCTAGCTGCTAGCTTAGCAATCTGGTCAGAACTGTTCAATGAGCTATCTACAACAGGTAAGATATTTATTGTTTATAACATTTCTACAGAACTGTGTTTTAAATATACATTTACTGTTGTTTTAACTTTATTTAATGTTACTCTTGATTAAAACATTGCTTAACATATTATGACCCAACCTTTGCGTATGGAATAGCCACTGTTTCAGGATATTGCTCAGATCCATACCAAGAGAACTCCACTTTATGAACTTCTGTGTCATTAAATTCTGCATAGGCCAAGTGTTTTCCTGTTGTGGACCACCATATCGCTTCGTTCGATACCAACACTTCCTCTAAAAGTTGGGGAAAAAGACTTAGTAACAACATTTTGTCTTTGAGCACGGAGTACACAGTAAACATTCCTCACCCTCATACATCCAGTCAGGGATACCATTAAAAATCTCATTCTTCTTCCCATTGTGTGTCAACTGCACAGCTTCAGCCGTGATATTGGAGTGATAAAAAATGTTGAAGTCTGAAACATAGGCCTGTAAAAAAGAGTAGGGTATGTTATTGATGATTTGATGAACAAAAATAGTTTATGTTTATGTAATTACTTTTAAAAATTCAGCACCACAAGAAATTTATGAAAACATCATGAAATTTTGCATTTTTCTTTAGAGTTTAGGGATAAAGACGGATGAGATCAGTAAATAAAAAAATACATAGAGACTCACAAATTGGTTTCCTGTTGGTCCAAAAGTAAAATACTGTACAACGGATGGAAGACTCACCGATGTGATAAATGTTCTGCAAATAAATGACAACAATATTAAGGGCGGTATTTTTTTTAAGTCTAGTGATCCAAGTTGGATAAAATGACAATGAACAAAATATGAATAAAGTATAAATTAAACATCAGCTTTCTTTGCTAATTTAAGCTTTTTCTTTCTTCAGGTTTTGAAAGATCTTTTGTAAACAAAACCAGAATGTACTACAAAGCACACAGAGCTGCTGAAAATACAAAAAATACAACAACAACAATAATAATAATAATAATAATAATAAGAAAAATAAGAATAAAGTCATAACATCCTAAGATAAAAGTAAAATATTCAGAGAATAAAGCTGTAATATTACAAGAATAAAAGCAGTCTTCCCACCGCAGTAAAATGAGGAATGTTGAACATCTTGTGAAGTTATACTTTTGTATTAGGGAAAGAAATATTTGTTCTCTGAACACATCAACATCAGCTTATCAGTGGCAGAACTTTGAATCAATTCTGCAAACAACTATATGGATTCATATGATAAACTGAAGTCGTATTTTAACTAATGATGGAATTGACAAATTTAGTCACCACATAATGTGGATGGATGCATATTACACTAACAGTGATCCAAAAGTAATTGTGGACTATAGTGACACGCAAAGCTGTCCACCGCAGGTTCTAGTAATATTACAACTTTTTTTCYCATATTATGACTTTAATGTAGTAATTTAAAAAAGATGAAGTCTAGTTGTGTGACCCTAATACTTTGTCGTAAAATAGCTTACAAATAGGATCCATTTTAAAAACAAGAAGTTGGGTGTATAATTACAGTATAACTACAGTGACAAGCCTTATTTTTCTGGAGAAAAGTTTTATGGTCAGACAAGACAAACATGGAGTTATTTGGCAGCAATGACAAGAAGTGTGTTTGAGGAAGTCAAGATGAGGCTTTTAAACCAAATATCATTGTATCAGCTGTCAAGCAAGGTGGTAGTAAACTCATGCTGTGGTACTTGGGCACTGCACAAAATAGATGGAACAACAAAGAAGGAAGTCCAAATTCTTCAACTTGGACTCAACTTGGACATAATGCATACCAGCATCTCAAACACGCAGCAAAACCAGTTTCTGATTGGAAAAAGCTGTCTAACATTGAGATTCTGGAAAGGCATTCTTAAAGTTCTGATCTCAAACCTGGTAAAAATTTGTGCACTTTGTTTAAAAGGGGTCTTTGCCAGAAAACCAACCAATCTAAATACTCGCTACCAAGAGAAGTAGTCAAATACCCAACCAGATCTATGCAAGAAATGTATTGATTACTGGGAAAAAAACATGCGGTTGAGTTTACAACTCACTAAGGGACATTTAACTAAATAGTGAGCTGTATGTACATTATACTGAATATTTGAGAGTGTATGTGTCATTTTAACCCTGTGTCAATTAGGGGAAAAAATCACAATAAAGTCAGTTTTGTGCATCCCATTCTTGTTTCAAAAATATTGAATTTGTAAATTGCAAAATCATTTAAAAATGGAAAACAAAAAGAATTCAAATAAATCATTAAAAAACACAAGGACTACAACAAGCTTGTGCTGAGTGTATGCAAACCTCTGACCTCAACTTCTGAGATTATTAAAAACAGATGTATAAACATGAAAATGTCAAAAAGAAACAAAAAAAAAGAACATTAAATGTGGTGGTCTAGTTGTTGCATTAACAAAACAAATACTCACTTGTAAAGATTTCTTTTGACAGGTACTCCCTGGTGCTGATTGCTTACAAAATATCTGTAAAAAAAGGTTCATGTTTAGATTTTTTTATATACTTTTACATTTTCTGTTGTTTTCCACAAATGTTTAGTTTATCCCTTACATGGCATCCTTTGTTAACTTTGAGATGTAAATAACTTCCCACTTGCCAGAGGTTATAGGTGTTGCACTGCCCTGAAGAAAAAGCCTAGTTTAATTCATCAAAGAACAACGACCAAGGAATTTTAATATATTCCCCTAAAAATTAATACTTTTAATAAATACACTCACATTTTTAACATGATGTATATGTTTGTAGCCATGGGAGTCACTCATGATTTTGTAGAAACTGAGCTTATCTTCAGCAAAGAAAAGAGGCAAGGGCACATACTGCAAATATAAGTATTATGTTAGAGTCATTAAAACAAAATGGGTGATAAACTATAAGATTTTTTGGAAACTTACATGACCAATCCAACCTGTTTTGCTTGTTTGCTCAAATTTCTGTGAAACACAAATGAATTTATTTAGCATCAACTAACYAATTTATATTGTCAAAGTTTTAATTTGGAAACAACAAGAGATGGTTTCTTAAAGCAAAGTGAGTAACCAAAGAAGGAACATCTACCTGTCCTTCTTTCCACTTGCTTCCATCAAAGTCATAGATCTGCACGACGGCCTGATTCTGTTTCCTTGTGAGCCACTGCACTGCGAGGCGCTCATCCGTTACCCAGGTCACTGAGCACAAAATGTGATCACTGAGGAGAGACAACAGAAAGTGACAAAGTCTTCAGATGGGTCAGATCAGAAAGACAGGGCTTCAGTTTCTGCTTTTAAATGTGTGATTAAATAATGATGGAAGCTAAATGATAAACAGACCCTAAGGTGACGGCTACAGGAGGAATAACCTGAGCGCGGAGAGATGGATTTATGGTATCAACCACAATCAACTTCACTCTGGTAAGATTTGATCCAGCCTAAATTAGAGAGAAGTGTAGCAGTCTGAACACATGATTATAAAGACATAAAATAATAAAGGGATCCACATTTACCTATAACATTAGACATTATTTGATAAAAAATTACTTCAACTGTAAAACAAAGACTGCACAATTACTGTAGGCNGTACTTAAACAAACCACAAGCATTGATTTTGACCAAATATTCGTAGTGCAAAATTGTAAATTAACATATTTATTTTAAATCAACACAAATCAGAGGATAATTTAAGACTCAAACTCAGAGTTATCAACTTTAGAGAGTTTCTCAAAGCATGACACTGCAAATAAACAAAACCAGTCTGTTTACAAACCTGCACTGTGTTTGAGCTCCCTGATTGGCTAAGGCACCAGTACTGTAATCAAGTCTCTCTATACTCTCAAACCACAAGGATCTCACTGGTTTATCTCTGAGGCCTTGTTTACACATGAGCAATCTCTGAAAAGCGTTAGCCTTTTCTTCCAATGTTGATTTTAAAAATCCAACATAACAGACCTGTTTACATGTAAAATACCGTGTTTGTTAAATCCATCGTGATTTTCATGCCAGACTGGGTTGCCAGAAAATAAAATTAAAAAAAAAACTGGGCCTGAGTGACCCAGGGTGTCTGGTACATTAGCATTGAACCATTTGGCTCCTTTGAATTGTGGATTGGGTTTGTTTACTTTTATTTTTTTTTTACAAATGCTATTACATTTCAACAGATAAGTACCTGATGAGACTGAAGGTCAGGTAAACAGCACAGGTGTCAAACACCAGACATCGAGGACCACAGTCCTGCACGTTTTAAACGTTTCTCAGCTCCACACATTAGTTTTACGTGAACGGGTGATAAACAGGCTTCTGCATAATTTGAATAGTTTATCACTGAATCAGATGTATTGGAGCATAAAAACAAAACAAAAAAAAAACAAAAACATGCAGGATAGTGACCCTTGGGCTGAAGATTGACACCACTGTTTTTAGAGTAGATTTCCAAAGACACTTTTTGGAGCTCACTCCCAGCTGTTTTGCAGAACTTATAGTCCAGGGACAAAACTGAGTCGAACGCCTTCTCCAAGTCCACAAAACACATGTAGACTGGGGAAACTCCCATGCACCCTTGCACACTTGTACTTACGAATTTTTCACATCATAGATGGAATATGAGGCTGTGTATGAATGTCTCCATTTCTGTGGGGATTTCAAACACAAAACTTGTTTTTCCACGTTATATCGATAGATTTTTACTATAAAATCACTTTAAACGAATGATTGCACAAATAAAGCCAGCATTCACCTTTGTGTAGTTGCTTTCAAAAGCAACATATTTATGATCTCCTGACAACCAGTAACCGATGGCGCCCACTTTTTCCTGAAAAGTGATAGTTTAAGATTTCTGTTCAGATGAATAAAACACCGTTCATGTAAAAATCTAAAAAAGAATTGAAAAAATAAATATTTTTTTTACAAAAGCTGAGCTGTTCAAATACAGCGACATCTTATCAGTCACAGCGTTGTGGAGAAAAACGTTCCCATCGCTGGTTTTGTGCAAATACTCCTCATCTGCACACACACACACACACACACACACACACACACACAC
>NW_013952411.1:2481461-2488574 GCF_001266775.1 Austrofundulus limnaeus | reverse complement strand
GTAGCTTCTCTTTAAAGTTTGTCAGTGAGACAAAGACAAAGAAATAAAATAAAATAAAATAAAATAAAAAGGGACTCGTGACTTACTGCTGTAATAAACTGCTGGGATAGTTATTAACGTGATGACGACAACCGCCCCTACCAATCCACATATCAGCTTGTTGTGACCCTGGGAAGATGACAGACAGAAAAAAAAAAAGTGCGGACACTTTCTGAGGTTTGCACAACTTGTACATTTTGACGCTGCAGTTTTTTTCTTTTATAGCCTCTCCTTGCATCAAACTGACTTTAGGAGACTGCTTTACTCCTCTAAAAAAATGTTTCCAAAGTTGACACTGATAATAAACTGATTACTAACCATGGTGATGATGATGTCGCCGCTTAGCTCAGTGTAAAAATGATCCTCAGGAGTCTGTGCGCTGGAAACGCTGCCTGGTGAACATCTTCTCTGTTGCTTTAAACAACATAAAGCTGAGCTACGTCCTGCTTAGTCAGGACTTCCTACTGAGCCCAGTTGCAGCTACAACACTCTCACCCACCTCCTCAAAGTCCGCAGCACAAGTTTCCAGGRGCGCACAACTTATTATACCGCTGGAATTAGGAAGTGGCTTCTTCTTTTCTTTTCTTTCCTTTTTTGTTTTTTTACACAGAGCTAGGGCGCAACTCAGTCAGGCTGAGCTTATACAACAGGAAAATCCAGCTTAAACCTATTGTTGAAGATACGAGCTGAACGAAGTGACACTTTTAATTGTATGGCGTCAATTCTTCAGATTTTCCTGAGGTGACGCTCTGTGGCGCTGTTATAAGTAACTAATATCTTACCTGCAGCACAACTGTTAAAACATTTTGTTTGAAATATCAGGCTCAGTGTAGACTATTAAAACATGTCAATAAATAAAAAAGCATGAAGTCAAAACAGCACAAGCGTCTACTAAAATGCCCCTGCCGCACATCACCGGATTTGATAGACCAATCGCCTAAATGTTCTCTTAGCTGGGACATTTCTAGACTGCAGACTCTGGTTCCTAAACGACTGCAGGCAGCACCTGAAAACAGATTTCTGGTTTAATTTGTGAACAAAGAAAATCGATAAATGCTTTGTTCGCTTTGCTGATTTCGATTGGGGAGATGAGGCAATGTTTTGTAAGACCACAGCCAATGTTTGCTCTCCTTTAGCAAAAATTTCATAATGGCTTTTAAATCTCCATATCACTGAATTAAAATTATACAGGAAGTTATTTACGCTGAAGCTCATTTAGCATAAAAGGGCTGCAGCATTCTCTAGTGGTGGATGAAGGATACTGGAAGTCAAGTCAAGAATTTTAAGAAGCTGTGAAGAATGTAATTTATTTTCAAAAGCAGAGAGGTCTTTTTTAAACATTGTAAACTACTGTGCTAATACAGAAAAGCACATTAATATACAATGACACAACAAAAACTGAGTACATATGATACCAAATTAGAAAACAGTGAATGTGCTAGCATTTTTTTCATAAAACATAAACACTGAATTTCCCCCCAGAAGTTTTAGATTAAATGCAGCCCAGGTAACCTTACAAAATGACATTTTATACCCATTTTCACTCATAAAATGCATATACAACCCATCAGTTATTCTATAGAAAGATATGGGCAAAGAGGTTATAAAGTCTGACTCTTAAAATAGCAGCACCCACTGTTTGCACAAAACCATCTCACAAATGGATAAAGAGAGCAACCAGAGTCCACAGCACCTGTCTGCATGCAAGATAATTGACAAGTGGTCTCTGGGGGGGGTCTATCACAGGCTCACTCACTCCCTTCTCCTGAGACAACGATGATTAGAGGAAAATATTCTGAATCTTGATATTTTTATCCATGTTTTAAAGTTTACATTCATAGAAATTACGACATTATCTCAAATCAGTGTCATACATTCAAAACTGACAGTGTTTGAAACATTTAAAAAGCAAGTGATAATGTTGAAAAAAAGAGAGGAGAGAAATAAACAATTAAAACTTAAATCCATCACCAGTGATGTTAGCAGKGAAAGGAAGCTTTGCATTTAGTGATGGTAAATAATGTGCAAGGTGCAGAACCAGAGGAAAAATGTGCTTTTATCTTTTTTTTTTTGCATTTCAATCTGCTTCTTCATCGTCGGAGCTTTGGGCCATCTGGTAAGCGTACTCGGCGTAGTCGAATGAGGAAAACCTGACGGGGAGGTCACTCCACTTGGTGCAGTTGCTGATCTTTTTCCCTCTAATATCGACCACAAAGTTTTTCACGTGGAGGCAGGGACACTCAATCCCACGGTACATCATCATCGAACCCCATGTCTGCAACAGGAATGAGGAAGATGAGAAAAAAAAAACATGAAGCAAAAAGCAAGTGATGATTCAGCAGCTACAACGAAGCCCTGATTTTTGCAAGGGTTACTTTCTTGAGAGTACCCACGATTCGTGCAAAAATGCAAATATTGGATGCGGTCCAGAACAGGCCTACAGCGTGTCGTAATGCGACAAGAACCAAACAAAAACAGCTAGCCGCTACACACCATGCAGTACTGTTTGCAGGCAGAAATGCTGCACTCTGGGCAGAGCATGGGCATGCATACTGTACTTTTTTTATTTACTTATTTTTATGGAGCTGAATTTACATTAATGCTTATGTTACAAAACTAGTAAAGTATATTGTTCTTAATAATTTTGCTTGAAAAGCTAAAGAAAAAAAATAAACTGACATTCCTTGCTGTAGTGTACAATATTTCCAGTTTCTGATATATTATAGGAATTACTTCAAACTATTARGWTCCATGAAAAAATCTSCAARTTACAAAACACAACTTTGCAGGGCKTCAYTRCATACAATGAATATTTGCCAGTTTGAATTCTCACTTGAGCCTAGGTGGCAACCAGAAAATATTAAAGAGATTATAACATCATCAAAAACTACATCTAATAATAGTAACAGTTGCACATCTTGTCTTGTWTTTAAAAAGGCCAGAATGGTGCAACTATCAAATTAAAGCAAGAAAAAAACCATAAAATAAATATTTACCTGGCCACAGATTTTGCAAGCTATGACACCATTGGTCTCATAGTCCAAAAGTCGCTCCTGAAGAGCAGCATTTTCTCTGAGATTGAAAAGTTCCCTGTATAAAACATATCAAATTAAATGCTGCAAATGAAAAAACAAAAATCATTAAAAAATAAACAAACAGGCAGAACTAATTATTTATACTTGAACTGTGGGGTAACGTTGACTCTGTGCATGTTTTCGATGATGTTGATGTCTTCACCGCTGCAGATGTTCTCGCTGCAGCCTCGACAGCTGAACTTGACAGCAGATGGACTCTCATCCTTGATGGCCTTCTGCTTCTGCTTCACCTGTCTCACTCTCTCCTCCATTATAGCCTGAATCTGAAACTCGTCGATCTATTAAAATAATAATAATAAAATAATAATTATAAATAACTTAAAAAAAAAGTCCGATGAGTTTTGTTAGCGTCAGAAAAATACCTCATTCAAATACAACCTGTACCTTTTCATTATATTTATCTGAAGAATAGGTTTTGATTTTCTTGATGGCTTTATTCATCATATCCTCCCGGTGCTCATTGACACACTCTTTTTCAGCCACACCAGAGTTCTTTACATCTACTACAGTGTAAGAGCTGTCCTCAGCTCTTCCTCTGCCTTGAGCCTGCAGAAAGTAATGAATGGTGTTAATAGTGAGCATTGCCCTGCTTCAACCTGATTCAGAATATAATCATGATTATCTTCTTCAGATAGGATTTAGAGTTATTAAACATTTCTAAAACCTAACATCCTATGCACGATCATGTAACTAAGTCAAGGGATAAGTTAATACACGCTAATATTTAAGACTTTAAAGGATAATGACTTTGGGTATATCTATGCTTTAAAAAAACAGCAACAACAAACCAAGACCCACATATTAAGGCAACTTGTGCACGTAACTTTTGCACCCCTCCACACTATACTGGATGTTTTTAAACCGGAGATGTGCTGTTGCATTGGTACCTCTCATACACAAAATGAGGGTTTGGTGAAAGGGAAACAAGAAACTTTAGAGTGCCAGTGACATCACCTATTTTGTAATAAGCATGAATGCATTTTTGGAAATATAACATTATTAACACACTACAATAAATACATAAATTAAAAAATAAATAAATCACATCCGTGAGTTGAGCAGTTGTTAAACAGTAACAGGAAGTGATGACAAAGGGGAATATCTGCATGTAAGCGGAGCAGTACTACCATGACTGAGAATACAGACTATTTTCTTTAGATTATTTTGAGTCATCAGTGAGGTGAAGAGTCAGAGTTCAAATAATATTGTTTCAATAAAAAAATGACCACGGAGTTCCTTTTCCTAAATAGTTCCCTTTTGATGTCACGTCCTGTTACATTTTGGCTGAGACAAGTTCAAAAGAAACTAGGTCATTTATGTGACAAAATGGGTAAAATCATATTATGCCTAATTTTTCAATATAAAGCTATTTTCTTTGATTTTTCATATACGAAGGGTATGAACATCACAGGCRCTTAAGAAAGCTTTTCTAAAACGATGATGTACCAACCTAGTTAATACATGTCCACAATCACTTTGTGGTCTAGAAACCAAAACAACTGAGGTTAATTTTATATATTTTTTCCTTCTGTGGGTAACCCTTGTTATACTTTGCATTTTTTACAAGCAGTATTTTAGGTAAAATACAGTTGGGTGAAGGTTGATTTTTCGCATATTAAATGTTACAGGACAACACATTGAAGAAGAAAGGGGCATGGATGTCACCATACGACTGACCTGAATCATGGCGATCTCATTGGTTGAAAGACCATATCGGATGACAAAATTGCAGGCGGGTATGTCCAAACCTTCCTCTGCCACCGTGGTAGCAACCAGCAAGTTGACTTCACCGGTTTTGAATTTTTTCAGTACATCCTTTTGCTCAGCCTGATGAACACAAACATAAATTCCACTGAGAGTGCTTCAGTCACAACAATTAATCAAGCATGGTTTGTGTAAGGTGCACTTACAGCAGTCATTGGTTTAACATCACTCTGGTCTCCTCCTCCAATAACATGTGATGGTTTCACTCCGATGTCGGCAAACTTGGGGTTTTCCTGAATCCACTGGCTTAGAGTAATGGCGCTGTGACGTGTTTTAGTGAAAATGATCCCTCTGGCCTCCTGCCTAGTGCTGAACTCCTGCAAAATCTTACTTTTTAATTTTGCCAGGCTGTCGTTCTCATACTCTGGAATCTTTGCAAGCTTCTCCAGCATCTCTTTTTTGTCTGTGGGATATAAATTCAAGTAAGCAAAGGCAAATCTTTTAACGGTAAAGTCTGCTTTTAAGCAAGTTAGCTAAGGTTAGAAAATGAGCAAAATAAAGGGGATATTTGCAGGTGAGCTGGTGACCACCAAAAGGCTAAAATTCACCTTTAAACTGCTTGAAGAGGAATCTCTCTGTATCGGTGATCTGTATGTTCTGCTCCTCATCTACTGATGACTTCTTCTTTATTTGCTCCTCATGGAATTTGTTCAGACACCTGAGGGCGTCGCACATCCGAATGGTGTTGCTGAGAATCAAGCCCTCGTTGTACCGCCGGAGGTACTCAGCGCAAACTCGCTCTATCTGATTCTCCTCTTTGGCAGCTAAAACAAAATAATGAAGCAGAAAAGAGTAAAACACAAAAAAGGGCAAGTCTAACAAAAGGTGAGTACTAAGATGTAACAAGGAAATTGTATGTTAGGCAAATAAAAACCAAAGCTACAAATAAATTAATATATGGTAACAGGGAGGAAAACATCTACACCCTGCCTCCAAATTTTTTTACAAAACGACAATGCCATTGTTTTTGCATTGATAAATCAGTGCATAAACTAATAAACAGTACATTTTTACTTCTCACCTTGTCTCTCTTTTTGAACAGCCCACTGTTCATAATTCTGAGAGCCCAGGTCACAGGTGGGGCTGAACTTGGCATGATCATGAATGGCATTCATGATTGTCTTTATCACATCACCAAATGGATCCTAAAAAGGAATATTTAATTAAAAAATACACCTAAAATCTAAATTTCTAAATAAATCGGTTGTTAAAATGATTATAAAACAGATAGAGAGAAAATTTTACCTCTTTTCTGTCTTCAGCAGTCATGGTTATTTTTCTTAGCTTCTTCTGGTCCTCTCCAAGGCTCCTCGTCATGATATTTGAAGCATCTAGGTTCGCACAAATCTATGACAAAGAGTTACACATTTGATGAGTAAAAATTTGTGCACAGCATTACTACTCAATTTTCGCAGTCCCAATCTAAAAATATAATTTTAATTCTCTGTAAATGTTGGAAACTTCTCATAATGTCCTCCTCATAATGTAGGCTGACATTTTTTATGTACATACATCAGTTACAGACAGAAAACTGAGAACAGTATTTACTCTCATTATGTGCTCCACAGCTTTGTCCATTGTGTTGGCTTTTCCAACACCAGGCGAGGCRGTCAGGCCCAGGATCTGAGGGAGTGGAATGGGATCCTTCTCCTCCTTCTTGCGCCTTATGTTCTTGTGCTTTTGCTTCAAATATCGCATCATTATGTGGTTGTAGACACCTCCTTTCTGAGTGTGGTGACATTCATCTATTATGATCAACGTGAGATCTATAAAAACAAATAAAAAAATGATGGCAAAACCAAATAAACACGCTTGTGCAAAGATTATTAGAAGCAAAAAACAATATTAAACACAATCAAACAGTCAGTGAGTGGTTGGTGTTTCAGACAATTCACATTTACTAACTTCTCACTGACAAAAAAGGCTGGAGGGAGAAATGGGAAAAGACAATTTCCTCAACCAAGCATCGCTAATTTTATCATGTTGATTCATTGGTCTTAAACAAAACAGGGTAATTTCCGTGAAAGATCAGACGAGATATCGTCCCACACAAGTCAGCACTTCTCTCAGAACATTTGACGCAGCAGTTTGAACCACATAAAAACATCTGTAGAACTTTCTGCTGAAATAGTTCAAACTTATAAAAGTGGAATTCTGCGAAAAAGTTATACACAATCATTATTTTACCTGTTGTACATACCTCATATATATATAT
>NW_013952411.1:2473845-2480897 GCF_001266775.1 Austrofundulus limnaeus | reverse complement strand
TACCAGAAGTACTCCAGGCTCATTATATATCATTTGTTCCTAACTTTTCCACATAATTTAGAAGATTTAAACTTTTGCTTTTAAAAAGGAATTCAGATGATTTGCACAAAGCAAAAGCAAAAGGTAAAATAAAATTATCCACGTTTAAATGACATGTTTCAATTTGTCTCAGGAGGGGGAATGAAGATGAAGTGGCAGCTTGATGTTTTGTGATGGAGGCTCTCGGGTGAATTTGATCAGCCACAGGCTGATGCCTTGAACAGACGTGTGGCCTGTAGATGATTTYGAAGTGTTTTCAACAAACAGCATATGTTCCTCTGAGGTGGCTATTCCACCTTGGACTGGTGACTGCCAACAAGAGTGAGCACCAGAGTCGGAAGACTTTGACAGGATCCCGTCGGGGGAAATCCTGCTCCGAGTCCTCTGGGGAGGCTTTCTATTCCAGAACCCATCAGCGTTCGAAGTGACATCCAAGCAGATTTTAGCAAACATTTAAAAACACTGGAGATGTAATAACCATTTGCACATTTGAAGGCATGTCTTCATATTGTCATGGACACCAACTGGAATTTTAACATTGAAATAAAGTTTAATTTTTATTTTGGGTTTAATTTCAACATAAATCTTAATCAGTCACAACACATGCTTTTCATACACAGTGTGTTTTTTGCTTTGGATCTCAGTTTCCTTTTTTATAAACCTGGAGTTTTGTTTTTGTTTTAGCACTGCTTTGCTTTAGGTTTTACTTTTAGTATCGTATCATTGTGGAGTTTCCCTTTTCTTGGTTTCAGTTTTGTTTCCCGCTCTACCCGTCTCTGCCCATTTTAGTCCTGGTTTCTATTTACCCCACCTGCATGCCTGACTCATGTTGTCAGATTTTCAGTTGCACTTTATTAGATCATCTTGTTTGTTTCTATATGGCTATTTATTCTGTCAAGTCTTATATTTCTTCAACAGATCAGCCTGTTATTCAAAAGTTAATGCAAATACAAACTAAGTCATCTAAAGAGTCCTGTAAGCATTTGAAGGCCTCTAATTTATACAGGATCCTACAGTATGTACTGCACTTGTAAAATATGTTTTGTAGAAATTGTTACAAAAACAATACTATGGTTTAAACTATACAATAAGAAATTATACTTTCTGATCAAATTATGAAAAAAAAAATGGCAATGTGCTTAAATGTTTTGAGTGTGTTCATGTGGAAAATCGTACCACTCAGCTTCACCCCTTCATCCTCTCCACTGTTAGCCCTCTCCAAGTAGTTTTCCAGAATCTGAGCCGTGCAGATGAGGACGTCATTTCTCTGCACAGTCTTGGCAAAAGAGATTTTGAGCTGGGAGTCTCCGCTGACTCTCTCCACTTTGTATTTGGGTTTTAGATAWGGCGAAAACTCAGTGGTGAAATGCTGCTCAACGAGAGGAATCTGGAAGAAAACAAGAGCATTCTAGCATCAATTCCTTTGAATCTGAAGACAAGACTATGTCTCTGTTAGTGCAGACTTCCTGATAATTTAAGGAGTTGTTTGTTTGCAACACCCACCGCAGCTAAATATGTTCAGAGCTCTACTTGACTGTTTAAGGAAAGGCTTTAAATTAGATGTGTAAATGGTGCAGAGGACTTTTGTTTGCACATTGTTTACAAAAGAAGCAGACGCCCCTTTTCTGCACAAACACAGCTAATCAAGTAATTATTGTGTTGCTTTCTGGATTGAACAATGCTCCAGTAAACTGTCTTCAGCAAACTCTTACAGCATGATCGTACAAAAACAAAAGTTTCTTCTCCAAATGGGATTTCTTCAATCTAGAACTATATTAGCCAAATAGAAACAAAGTTCAGTGGAATTTTTTAATCTTGTGGCATTRAGTCGTGGTGGGCTGACCCACATTTACAAAATTAACTTTAATGTTTTCTTTGGCTCTAAAATTAACCGTAGGGGTTAGAGATGAATCATAATCTCATTGTAGTACCTTGTTCACCAGGATGATCACCTTCCCTGGTTTCCCCTCCTCCCTCCTGCTGTCCAGATGTTTCTTAGTAACGTACACCGCGACTCTGGTTTTACCACTTCCTGTCGGGAGGCATATTATTATGTTTTTCCCCTCCAAGGCAGGTCTAGCGACTTCCATCTGATAATCCCAGAGAGTGATTTCTGCTTTCTCAGGGCTTTTAGTTGCTGCTGCAGCTGCTCCTAAGTCACCTAAATTTGAAAAGCACAGAAAAAAAAGCTAAGACCACATTTACAAACTGTGATGGAATGTCTTCTTAGGAAAAGACAAGAATATATACACATACACATTTCCTGGTTAGCCTGAGTTTAATGCAATATCAAGTGAGTAAGAGAAAATATGGTACGTTTTTCTCTTAATAGACCAGGGAAGGGCAACCGGCAGCCCCCAGGCCACATCCGACTCGCGGGTGACTTCCATCTGGCTTGCCAAAAACTTTTTTTTAACTTTCTTGGTGGATGGGGGTAACAGAATTTCAAGGCAAACCTCTCTGTTTAGTTTGCATACAGACATCGTCTGCCATAAAGGATTTTAACATAAGTCGCCACTACAACATGTTGCACAAAGCTAAATGAGAATTTTACTGAAATTGCCACAGACTTTTTACCATAAGCATAACCATGCAGGAGTCTGCACTCAAGGTGTCTTATGCTATGAATACGTTTTCATTTTTTTTGTTTCAAATAACCTGTATTCATATTTTTAAACAAGAGAACAACGGTTATGCATGCATTTGAGCATGACATACGTGAAGTTACTGCACTATATGTTGGTTTAATAAACATATAGTATACAAACATTTTTAGAATGGCAGTTTTATTACATTGGGGGACATGTGCAGGGCTATGTGGCCCTCTGGTAGTGTCAACAACAAAATAGTGGCCCCTTCTATTAGTTAAGTTGCCCAGCCCTAAGAGAACAACATAATATTGTTCAAGAACAAATAAAAAGTCCAAAATCTTCAGTTTGCACTTTTTTGCAAAACTCTAAGATTACATTCAAAATATAAAATCAAACAAGAACTGGATTTTGCAAAACGAGTTTAAGCAAGCATTGAAATGTGATTAAGTTTATCACAACACTTCAGTTTGATTTTCCTTGATTTTTGACACAATTATGCCTTATTCTGCGGCACACAAGACGTCTTATAATCCCACATAAGTCAGATATAAAGCTGCTGGCAGACAGTGAACGCATTTGATCTGTTTAGAGTCAGGATAATAGATGACTAATGCATGATGTTCCCCCTTTTTCCAGCTACCCATATGAGTTCCATGTTTCTCTTTCAGTTATGAGCTCAAAACCACAGATTTTTTTTCTTTTTCCTGTGTGCAGACAGCTTTTAATTTTCCTTTCAGACCCGGCATGCCAGAGGAGAAACTAGCCTAAGACCAGTATGTGCTGATGGGAGAGATAGAGCTTTAACAAGAAGAAATTTGTTCTGGGGGAGGTCTACAATCTTTACCGTGCAGTTCCCACACATAATTATTAACTTGGAAAACAATCAGCTCATTCTAATTTATGAGCTGAAGTCTGTTCAGTTCAGAGAACGTACTGATCATTCTGCACAAGCTTCACCTCCCATGTAGGCTGATATCACACACGTGTTCTGTTAGTCCTCACAAATCTCCTTTTGACTTTTCTGTGTAACAAATCTCAAAACTTTCCTGGGGCTTAATGTACCTGTGCCTTTGAGAGTTTCATCCTACAGTTCAAAATCATTCAGAGTAATAAAAAAAAGGAAGTTACTCTAAATGGACCTTAGGACTGAATGCGAGCACGTGAATGATGGACTGCTGATCAGTTCCACAAACCTCCCCTTCCAAAGCCCCCAAAGGGGCTATATAAGCCCTGAGGTGGGGAGGAGGGCTGCTCTTCACAGATTCCTTTACGATCTGCTAATACAGAGTCAGCATGTGGTTTTCATTTGAAGCCCCACAATGTTCTGTCCTCTTCGACCTCCCCTTGGTTTTTCACAGTTCACACATGGAACTTATTTATTGTCGTTATAGAAATATTCCATACTAATGCTCCAACTAGTTTCATTCAGCCTTTGGAAAATTACTACAGATCCAATATACAGTACATTTTTCTAAAAAGCATTTGAGCCATGAATTTTCAAATAATCTACCATGGCTGAATGAAATCAGACTCCTTCGGATTAGTAACAAAGTCCCACCTGGATTTGAGGCGTCCGTGCTTTCTGGCATGTCAGCACTGGCATACAGATCTGAAAAACAAAAATAACAATAAAAGTTTGAATTGAAATACATTCATCAAAGACAAATTATATAATTTTATTCTGCACTGAAGCATGTAAAGTGTCAAATTAAATAAACTATAAAAAGCAAAAGTTTATGAAGCTTGTACTGCATTTGAGAAAAGAATGAAAACCATTTCTAAGTTATAAGCTATGCATAATATCTATCTATCCATCCATCCATCTACAAAATGTATTTCTAAGAATTTATTTTTTATGCTTTGGGGAAATTTTATATTTGTTTAATGTCTTTAATAAAATTTTGCTGAGTTTTAAAATGTATTTTGAAATTATAAAGGGATAGTTCATATACTTTGAAGTGTACTTTTGTGAAAACCACTCTGAAGTTTTATTTTAAGATGGCAGCAATCCACTATGGTCATGGCTCTGCTTGGATTAGCCATAAGCTTGTCAAGATGGTGAGAATTAAACTCAGTTTCAACAGAGATCAAAGAGTACAGTTCCTTTGACATGATGCAAATGTCCATAATCTTGACTTAGTGTGGTAAATGTAATAGATTCATATTAAATCAAGATTTCCTACCAAATAACCAATATAGTGAAAGAACCCAAGTCAGACCTGTGGGATCATCCTGAGGCTCCTCAGTGAAACGGATTTCCTTGGTCTCCACTGCAGGCTCACCATTCAGTGATTTCTCACATGGTTCTGACAAATAAGCAAATAAGAACAAAACCGTGGATCAGATAAAGTTTGATCTACTGTGAATTATGACATTTGTTCTGACTGCATTAAAATGTTATGTTTATTATTATATAACTTGTATCATCTAAATTATATATTGTTATAATTATATTAATTAACTTTATGTGTGCTCGAGCAGTCAGACGCTCACCACACTCAGGTGATCCTCCGGTCAGCTCATACAGGTGCTTGTGCTCAGTTTTACGCAGAACATCTAGAAATGTCGAGAACCATCCAGGGGGGCGTTTCACAATTCTCCTCAGAAGTTCTGAGGCTCCGCTCCGTGATCCTTTGTTTCTTGTTTCAGCTAAAATCTAGATTTTGGGAGACAATAATTGGAGATGATTTGYCATGCAATGAGAGAGAAGTGTTGTCTCAAAAGCTTCCTGACAGAGGAGTGTGTTTGACTGCCATCTAGTGGTACTTAAAAAGAAAGCGCATGTTGACTTAAAAAATACATTTATGTTAACACATACTGTATATTGTGACCATGATGAGCCTATGTTATCCACTTTAATCACCATCTTTTCTAAACAGGGGTGCCTCCAGAAAGTTTTCAAAGCAGAATTATTAATCAATTTGTAACATGTAGATTGTGTCTTAAATGTATTTTTAAATATACACATTTTTGTTTAAGATGTTTTTAATATTTTATAATCATTGTGCAATTAGTTTATTTTTATTCTGGGTCAACTCAGAATGGACTTTAATTTTAAGGGGGAAATTAGTTAAAACACGCCTCACAGTAAACAACAGACAAACAAATGCGTTCTGTGTTTGGTCCAGCTGAAAGTTGTGTATGACTTTATATTTTTGCAATWAAATGTTCAAGTCTAATCTGAATTTGCCTCCTGTGCATACTTTAGCTATGCTTTTCTTACAGGTTCATAGTTTTTTTTTTTTTTTTTTTGGGTTGAGTTAAATGTGGCTTACTATAGAAATACAGTAAATTTTATATAATGTTTGAGTATGACAGCCTATTGACATAGGACCATTACGTACTCTAAAAACAAACATAACATGACAAATTTTGCTCCCACTATTATTTTTCATACATTCAGGTTTCCATGCATCTAAAGATTAAGCTACTTTCTGAGTTAAATCATGTAAAATCTGCCCAGTGGTTCATGAGATATTTTGCTAACAGACCAATTACGCATGGAAGACGGGCCACTGCCACCCCTGCGCCCCCTTGGCTGCGCCCCTGCTCCTGAATGACTCAGCAGTTTATGACAGCCCACTCAAACACTGGCTGTAAATTACACTTACTTTCTCCTTGTCATCCTCAGTGATAATCTCGCTGGAGAAACATTCGGCACACACTTCTTCTGTCTTCATGGTCTCAAGACCGGGAGCCAGTATCTGAATAAGCTTTACGCAGTAATCRTTCTCCTCCTCCACATCAGGGCTCGGGGGGTTTAACTCCAAATACTTGGCAGCAAGTTCCGAACCCCCGAGTATTAAACCGTCCACGAAGGCCCTGAACCAGCCCTCACTGTGGGGCTTTTTAAGAACCACGGTGATCAGCAGCCTGGCAGCACATATCTCGCCGTCCGACCTCAGTTTTTGTATAATCTGCTCTTTTTCCTCGGGCTGAATGAACGCCAAATGGTTCAGAGTCGGCGCCACTGTTATGTTTTTTTCCAGCCTCAACCTAAAGCCTTCAATGAGACGTTCTTGGATTTCGTCGCTCGCAGACTCCATGGTCCCTCCTCACCTGTCCGATGAAAAGAAAGTGAAGTGCAGCTGGAGTTAAAAGGCACAGTAAACAAACCCCTTATATACTGTCACTGACACTGGACTCGAAACGAAAAGAAAACGCAACTGGGTTCTACTTTTAGTTTCATTTCATCATAAAGAGAAACTTAATTTGGCCTTTAGATGGCACTGTTGACTCACTGTAGTTTTAACCAACCCGATGGATGGATGGATGGATGGATGGATGGATGGATGGATGGATGGATGGATGGATGGATGGATGGATGGATAGATAGATAGATAGATAGATAGATAGATAGATAGATAGATAGATAGATAGATAGATAGATAGATAGATAGATAGATAGATAGATAGATAGAT
>NW_013952411.1:2472138-2473635 GCF_001266775.1 Austrofundulus limnaeus | reverse complement strand
CACTACAACTAGCCATCTTAATCTACTCACAGTCCAGATTATGCCAAAACCGCCTTAGAAATCAACTTGTTACTCGCCAGAAGTTGCTTAAACTCTCAGCGATGAGATGAAGAACTGAACCAGAATATATACTAACAGAGGAAATGAGAAATGAGCGACAGCTGGAGAGGAGACTGATTACAAAACAAGCGACAGGTGAGCATAATACAATGAGTGACCTAGAAAACAGACTGAGGAAGGATGAGTGGTAAATACACTGAGAAGACACACGAGGGCGACATGAACAAAACAACAGACAAAACACATTCTCAACAGTACCTCCCCCTCAACGAATCGTCTCCGACGATTAAGAGAACTAACACGGGTGGGAGGTGGGGGAACTAAAAAACAAGGACAGGACGGAGGGCATGAAACAAAGACACAGAAAAAGGAAAAACAAAAAACCGACATGAAGTCCTGGGAAAAAAAAATAACAAAATAAACAGTCATTAAGATGGCCCTAGGCACATCTGAAGGGTCAATAGAGCTCTGGAGGGCGGCCGTGGACTCGGCCGCAGCGAAGACGGAGTTCTGGAGGGCGGCCGTGGACTCGGCCGCGGCGAAGGCGGAGCTCTGGATGAGACTCGGGAGGGGCCGGCTCTGGATGAGACTCGGGAGGGGCCGGCTCTGGATGAGACTCTGCAGGACCCGGCTCTGGATGAGACTCTGCAGGACCCGGCTCTGGATGATACTCTGCAGGACCCGGCTCTGGATGAGACTCTGCAGGACCAGCAGGAGGTTCGACTGCAGCCGGCGGCGTGAGCCCGGCAGGGACTGCAGCTGCCGGCGCTGGCTCTGACTCTGGCTCCATGGAGTCCATCACCGGAGCCGTGATAGGCGGGAACAACAGCTCCACCAGAGCTGCTGCCATGCACACCGTCAGAGCCGCCAGGGTGGTCACAGACACTTCCTCCCCCCTAAGACCCTCCCCACAGGTGGTGGATGCATCGACCCTCAGTAGAGCACAGGGGCCAGTTGAGGCGTCGATCGTCTGGGGAACACACGTGGAAGTGGCTGCATTGAGTCCAGCTGGTGCAGAGGTGGAGGTGGACGCATTCAGCCTCGCTGGAGCACAGGTGGTTGTAGCCACCTCAACCCCCTCCTGAGGGTGAGAGGCAGTGGAGGCGTCTCGCCTCTCTGGCGCTGAAATGGAGGTGAAAGYGTCCCGAGTGGTACTGGACCCTCTCAGAGGAGGCACAGAGATGAGAGGCATCCAGGACTTCCTTGGACGTGGCACAGGTGGAGGCGGTGTCCGGGACCCTCTCGGGGGAGATGCTGGCGGGYGAGGCTGAGGCAAAACTGGGACCGGATCAATTGACTCGGCTGAGCAGTACCTGAAGTATTCGGGGAAGAATGGGTCCAGCTCAGGATCATAGTCCGGGTCAAACTCAAGTTCGCTGTCCTGGGGCTCGGAGAAGAAAACCCCAGGTGGCTCCAGAGGAACCGCCGCCTTCCTCC
>NW_013952411.1:2461582-2467035 GCF_001266775.1 Austrofundulus limnaeus | reverse complement strand
ATCTTTATGTGCCATGATTAGACAGTGGTTGGTGTGCACTCTGTCCAGAGTTATCCTGTCATGGCTCATCTTAAATAGTGTACTTACAAAGAGGCAGATTAGTTAAAACACACTTATCACCAGACATCAGACAAACATGCAGTTATTTTCTCATTAGGTGGTAGACATTTGGTAGAGAAGATCCTCCCAATCGATGTGACGTCTTGCCCCTGAGGAGTAGCCAGACCTGAAAGTTGACGGATAAAATTGTGAGGATTGTTTTGATTTGGTACCAAAATATCCAGACTGAATACAGGTCTTTGGTCCAGCTGAGGTATTTGTGTGGTTTTATTCTTTTGCAATCAAATGTTCAAGTCTAAATCTGAATCTCTGAGTCTGCGTTTGCCTTCAGTAAAAACACATTTCTTTCATAGTGATAGACAAGTTAGTTAATCTAATCTAATTTAAAAAGTTTTAATTGATATCTTTTAGGGTCTCTCCACGTAAATGTAACAGTTCAGACAATCAATTAATTCTTACGTTCAGGGATTGAGAAGTGATTACATTATATACATATGAACACTTCCAACTAATAATACATTTGTGAATAGCAAAACAAATCTTTGACAATTCATAGGTTCTGCTCTTTATAACAAACAAATCTACACAAAGAAAAAAGGAGTGACACAACTGCAACTTTGTGTTTTCATTTATTGCTTTCACAGCTTCAAAACAAGCATAATCACTACTTTCTTTTACTATAGATTCTCTTAAATAATTCATTCAGTAAAAAATAAATCAGAATCATATCAATATCTTGCAATGAGATGTATTCCTTTTCTACAAATGTCTAATAATATCTTGCTTAAATGTACACTGACCAGAGTCAAAAAGGAAAACAGTAGGATTCACTGATCTATATTTAATCAAATATACAGAAGTTTGTTTTTTGGATTGGTTGTATAGGCACAAAAAAACTTTGTGGATCTTGCTTTTGCACATGGATTATAAATTTGAGTGAATTGCCCAGTTCCCCCTCCAATGCAGGCTTAATATACATTAGAAAAAGACACATATAATGACATCATTTAATAATGTGCTACTTTGGGCTTTTAAAACAGTGCAAAACAGTTTATAAATAGATATGAGAACACATGCACTGCTTTGTAGAAATGCCTGCATCATACTTGCATGTCCGAGGCCGGGATAACAGCAGATAATCCTCAAATCTGCGTGTAATGATATTTTGCCCAAACAAGCATGTGTGAGGCGTTCTGTTAGCTTAACATTTTACAGTAGGTGCACATCAGTGACTGCAAGAATAATATTAATGCACATTATTTAATGAAATCTGTAGTATGTTTGATGCTGTAATTATATTACAGCGCAATTCTCCAAAACCCCTGAGTCACACTTCAGAGAAGACAGGCATACAGCTAAGGATACGAAAACAATTCTCAAACACTGGAAACAATGTACTGTRTTAATAGTTGCTGAAAATAGTCTTTTTAAAAATGTAACCCACACAAGCTTTAGGCTCGAAACAGGCGATAACTTTAATGACCTGGTTCAACAGTGACGGCTGAATGTGTGTGTGTGTGTGTGTGTGTGTGTGTGTGTGTGTGTGTGTGTGTGGACAGGATCATGCAGTACCCTCCGTCCCAGGAGAGGAAATTCACAGTATGCATTTCCACAGCCTTGTCACAGCCTCGGTGTCAGGTGCTATGCAACAATTTTAGAAACTGGGGAAAAAGAATAGCTGCATCATCGTTTTATTTTTTTATTTTATTTTATTTTTCCTGCTGCAACAAAGTCACCACCTTCTACTTTCAGGTACACAAAGCAATGCCAGGCTTTGCTTTGGCTCACACCCTTGTTTCAAAGTCTCAGGCTGGATAGGGTCAACTGTCTGAACAAACATCTGCGCTCGCTAGCTGCCAGCCTGAYTTGAAAAGATTAATGGGCTGTCACCATTCAGAACATATAATCTTTAGTGGAAGCTTACACTTTTTTTTCCCCTCTTGCCTGTGTTAGAGTGTTTCAAAACAAGAGATGCACATTAACGATTTCTGCAGTAGCTGCAGAACAAATGAATTACATTCTACATTTTGACATTTTCTTTTCTCATACAGGATTGAAAATGTTGGAAACAAGTAAAAAAAACCTTTAACATTTGAGGATGAACGTCTGTGGCCTTCTGGGACAACTGCTCTAAAAGAAAAAAAAAACTATAAGTAGCAGTTTGGTGGTTAACAAGTCCAGCAGCTGATATTTGTGCTTTTCCTATGGCCCAAACACAGATTTAGCTATAACTCTTACAGATACTGACTTAAAATGTGGTGTGGTGGTAGCTGAGAGTCGYCTGCAACACATATTCTGATCACCAAAGATCAATGTTTAAAACTTTGGCTTGCAGGCAATAGGCATTCTTTCAAAAACTATTGGTTCATTTAAAGTGGTGTCCTGTTAAGTCGTCATCAGAAATTAATATCTTACATGCAGTAAAATAAAACATAACTTTATTAGTTAGGGATTAGGCAGAATCTCAAGAAAGACATGCTAATTGTTAGCTACATGAATAGTTATGCTAAAGACTGAGTTCATCTGTAATTTGCTACACTGCAAAAATGGTCAATCCAACCAAATCTTTCAATCTGCTAAATACTGTTAAAGCATTTTTTGATCTTGTTGCAATTGATATATTAAGCAAGAAGCAGGGTTGTTCTGAACTGTAATTTCCCTTAATGGTATCAATAAAGTATCATTCATTCATTCATTCATTCATTCATTCATTCATTCATTCATTCATTCATTCATTCATTCATTCATTCATTCATTCATTTATTCAAATATTCTGAATTGAATTAAACAATTGAATTAAACAATTACACTTGGTAAGACTTCTTGAAGTAAGGAACATTTCCAGGCTAACAAGATTAATAATTAACATAATCGGCAGTTGCTTAGTATATCAATCTCAACATAAGATCAAAAATGTTTTTGGGCTGGATTTAAGATTGTAAAACTTGGTTAGATGGATAATCTTTGCAGAGTACCAGGAAAGGTTTAAGGTTTTGCACTGTGTTACCCTTGAATCTATGCTAAATGTGTTTTGCAACATAAGCTTCACATTAGTGGTAACTTATCAATCCACTCATGGATGTCTATGTAAAAAAATGCCTAATGCAAATGTGGCTAAAAAGTAAAGGTTATGATAAAATAGAGTTATTATAAGCCAGTCAAAAATTGGAGTTAAGATGGCTGCAGTCCACTTTGGAGCTGACCCACTCAGACTACCCATTAACTTGTCTCCCTTGAGAAAATCTCTTTGATAGTCCACACCAAGTGCCTTCTACTGCAGGTAAGACACTGACCATCAATAATTCCATGGCATAGACCATTACTTTAAACTATTTGAATTGTCCCTTTACTGAAGACTGACTGTCTGTGTGGTGCTGGCTCTAYCTTTATTGTCTCCATTTGTCAGATCAAAAAGGGATTAAAAAAAGTCAGTTCTGGCAGTAAGACTATTTTTGGCGTAAATGTGGACACTCACCAAGCATGTTCATTTTTTCCACATTTTTAAATTGGACTATTGAGGATCAGCTGGCTATAGAGTCACCTCTGGTAATCTGTGTGTGTTAGTGGGTAACTAATACAAGAAGCAAATAACTGATGTGATGCACAGATGCCCCAGGTGCTGGTCTGGAMTTGTCTTATGTGAGGTAGATCAGTCTGTTCTTGTTCAGAGATGTTAGGATGAGACAAATCTATACCACTGTCAATGTAACCTTTTTGTTCTGCTCTGGTGAGTAAGARTGTTATTGGAGACCTATTGAATGAGGAGAACAGATTTCAATGCAATAAGTGATGTGGTGTTCCAACTTTGTGACCAATGGTATGTGTGTGAGGAGTGAGGACATTAAAAGCTATAGAACAGTCACAGAAAGAAGCCCATAAGAGTGCAGAGCTTTGCTGAAACAGAAAGTTGATTAGGTTTTTAAGATGACTCTGTATTATCAAAAGCATCCCTGAATTTAAGAAGTGGAACAAGTGCTGTCCACATACAGGGGTTCCACTGGGCTGAAGAGGTTCAGAGGAAAGCACTGATCATCCTCCTGTACATTTGTGAAATGAAAATGAGTCATGGTTACTGATTTGTTCCAGCTTAGTTTTTAAACTGACATCCGCTGAGAACTGTTTCCTTTCCTTCTTAAATGCAAAACAAAACAAAACAAAACAAAACAAAACAAAACAAAACAAAACAAAACAAAACAAAACAAAACAAAACAAAACAAAACAAAAAAAAACTATGCTTAATCCACATGCACGATAAAATGAAAATCTTATTTCAATAACATAGCCACTGTGAGTTAACAAGACAGATGGCTGTGCCAGCATGCTGATTAAAACAAACAAAAGTGCTACATAGTAATTACAGCATTATAACCCCAGTATCAGAATGTGCTGCTCCTGAAAAGGTTTATGGCCTTGGAAAGTTTGGATCTGAGACGAGTCTGTGGCGTCGCTCGATGCTGTGGCTGGGGTCAGAAGGCGACGCAGAGGAGCAGGAGGCAGAAGAGGTTTCAGCTGGAGGAGGAATCAGTGCTGACTGTTGGTGTACCGTGATCTGTTGCTGCAGCTTATGCTTGTCTGCATGTCTCTGTTTAAAAACGGCTGCTGCAAGGCTGTCTTCGACAGGCGCATTCACAATGGCCAAACTGTGAACAGAGTCTTTGGATTCTTGAATGGCACTCTCCAGTTTATGGCTGGGACCCTGAGAAGATACATAAAGTAAGTTGTTGTATACATTTGGTAAATAGAAGAAAAATAATGTGATTTGTTTTGGTATAAAACGTCTTGTAATAAAAAAACAGCATACTTGAGTGCTGGCATGGCTGAAAAGATGGCTTGCAGTCGAAGCAACTGGCTGAACCTTCGCAGCAGGTCTTTGATAGTCTGGACTGGCAGTCACAGTGCTGTAGGCAGGGGGTCCGAGAGTCGGCTGTCTCTGCAGCATTTGCAAGATGGTTTGAATATCTGAGATCAGCTGTGACTCCAACCTTTAACAAAAAATCCAAACAGTTAGATGTGCTGTGAGACAGACCTAGCTTTTAACTCAAAAAAGCTCATAAAAACATTTCATCCAAAAACAATGAAAACCACAAGCATTCCAATCAGAAAGTAAATTTTACACAAAAGGGCATCAATAGTCTGTAAATACATTAGAGCAAATCAGTAAACATGTTTTGATCCTTTTTTACTTAAAGGGGCAATATTATGTGTTTCTCAGACATACATTTAAATTCTATACCATAATAAAAATAACTATGTCACCTTCAGTTGTTATTAAAATGTTGTTTATGTGTTTAAATAGAAAATAAACTTGACTTATCATATTGGTTTCTAAACACCTTGAAATTGGCCCACCCATTTCAGCATGGTGCTGTGTGTGTGTGTGTGTGTGTGTGTGT
>NW_013952411.1:2455502-2459483 GCF_001266775.1 Austrofundulus limnaeus | reverse complement strand
GAGTAAATCTGCTCTACTAACATTCAAAAATAAGTCATTTCAGGTTTGTAAGAAAAAAAATAAATTTTACAATTAAAAACCTGAGATTTCTTAACATTTATTGATGGTAGCAACAAGGCCCATCCTGTGCAGAATGACAAAACACAGAGTTATTTCTTTATTAAAACATCTGTTTCCAAGAGCTTTTAGCCTTTTTCATTATATTTTTAAAGGGTTATATATAATATCAATTCAAAAAGTCATGATCACAATTTGTTTTTGTTCCATCCTCGCTATCTCTGAAACAATAGCAGTTGCTGTAATGCTTACACTTCTGATTGTTAGCTCCCACGTGTTAGCTTTATTTTTATAMCAATATTATTGAAGTAGAGTTTGTAAATGCCGAGATGAACTTAATTACATTCCGGCATGTTATTTAGAGCACAAACTTTAAGAAAACCCTTTGGGGCTGAAGAGGTTAATCCAACACAAGAAGTTACGTAAATGTGATGAGTGTGTGATCCTGGCTGAGTCTGGTGAGGGCTAAAAACACACTCAGCTCTTCTTCGCTGAGCAGTATGGAGCTCCTGCTCCTTACTGGGGGACAAATGAAGAGACTGCAAAGGTGTGGAAGCACATCGAGGAAGAGAAATAGATGAAAAACACTGCTCTGGCAAGGAGTGATAATGATTTTTGTGTGGGAGGTGTGAGTTCAGCGTTTATTGTGGAAATGACRTTATCATTTCTGTTTAGTCAATCTCAAACATCCTCTAAACTTTTAATTTTAGATCATTAGGGGAAAAAAAGCCAGTGTTAAAGACTAAATTATGATGGTTAATTACATTACTCTAAAAGGAAACAGTCATATATATCACCAGATTTTCTATGATTTAGAACTATAAAGCCAGAAAACACACAATATGACAGAAAAGGGCTGCTGATCCCTCAGCCAGCATGCATTAGGGGAAAAATAAGGTCAGGTATAGAGCAGAGGATAAAATATCTTATTTGCGCTTAATAAATTGAGCTGGCCCAGTATTTCAGGCATCCTGATGTTATCTTTCATTCTCTGTGGTAATTCCAGCTAAAAATAACTCCCACTGTTTATTTGTATCTCCGTCTCWCGTGGCAGCTGGCGTGTTGTTGAATTTATGGATGATGTGTTTCTTTATACCAAAATTAGGAGTAAAATGTTGATTTCTGAAAAAAATAAATAAATAAATAAAAATATATTGTGCTTTTCCACTGANGTGTTTCTTTATACCAAAATTAGGAGTAAAATGTTGATTTCTGAAAAAAATAAATAAATAAATAAAAATATATTGTGCTTTTCCACTGAGTCATCAATTTTTGGAGGACTTCTGAAGTCTAGAGAAAAAAAAAAATAGCACAGACTTGCTTTGAAGTTTAAATGCTCCAGCCTCCCACTTTGAGTTCTACAAAAGATTCTGGCAACTAGTGGTCTCCCTCCACCTACTCACAAACATCCAATATTACTTCTGTGTACTTTTAACAATGTGGGAGGTGACAACTA
This sequence comes from Austrofundulus limnaeus, assembly GCF_001266775.1. Classification (NCBI taxonomy): domain Eukaryota; kingdom Metazoa; phylum Chordata; class Actinopteri; order Cyprinodontiformes; family Rivulidae; genus Austrofundulus; species Austrofundulus limnaeus. The sequence goes on along the minus strand of NW_013952411.1, from coordinate 2,457,970 downwards.
GAAACAGTTCTTCACTGTTAAATTTACAAAAAAAAAGTGACGACAATTGGGTGGAAATGTAATAAATGGAGTACTGATGGTCTATCTCTTCTAGTTCTTGTTCCTCCCATAAGGCCCAGTCCAGACCTGGCAATAAAACCCCAAGTGGTCAATTCGTATCTCAAATTACACTCAAAAAAGTGAAGGATTGGATGTAATTAACCATGTTATATCAACTCGGTGTACTGGGACCAGTTGACATAATTTAAGTAAACTCAACACTTCATTTTTAGAGTGCATGATTGCAGTTAGATACCAGCTAGCTCCTGTGTATGCAGAAACACATACAGCCACATCACACAGTCTGTAAGTTCAGAGTCACAGCAGGTCTGAAGATTTCAGTAAAACCTATAATTAATTCAGATGACTAAACTATATTATTGTTTTAACATTAATGATTCAGTATCATTTGGGACACGTTTTGTTGAGTTTTCCGAGAAATGAGAGAAATAAAGCAGCATATAATAATTAGTCGTTGCAAATCTCAATGTCAGAACAAGGACTAAAAATTGAAACCCATAAAACTCCAGGGTGTGCCGACAATCATCAGTTATGTTTTTTGCACAATTTTACTGTGAACACAATACTGGTGTTTAATTAGATGACTACAATGTGCCACAGAGCTGCTTAAACTGTTGTTTTGTGAGTGACACACAGACACATTACAGTATACAATGACCACAGCAGGTCCAATCATCTCCAAAACAATCAGAACCAACTTTGAACTAAAGAGAAACTCACAATCTGGTGATCCACTTGAATTAATTACATCCCGACAAAATGGGTATATTTAATGAGAAGGAATTTGATAAACAGTTTAAACATTTAGTCAAAAACAATGCATTCATGCTGTCAAACATATGCAGATAAAATTAGTCCAGACCATCTTCAAAGGTSACTGAGAGAAAATATTTACACCTGCATTTATCTGAATTCAGTGTGATTGCCAAAGACAGAATTAAATATAATCTGAACAGGGCTGCCTTTAACTGAAGTCTGAAATGTTCTCCATGAATTTTTTTCCAAATCGCCTTGCACTTTACTCAGTTGGTTAAATGTTTTTACATATTTCCTTTCCCCAATTTTTAATCCATATGTTTAACATCAGAAACAATTAGATTTTAGTTTCATGTAGAACTTAAAATCATGGAATATAAAATAAATGCAATTTTTATTACAATAATGAAAAAAATTTAAAACATGTTATAGGTTAGGATATGATAACATGAAGTGTGAAACATGTTTTAGAAAAAAAATATATATATGTTCAACATTTAAAATAATTGGAAAAAGTCCCATAGACATATAATCTGGTAAAGTCCATGCTCTTAGGTAATTCATAGTTTATGACAGTAAAAGGAAAATCAATTTTTTCTTTGCTGACTCTCAAAGCTTACCTGTTTAAGTGCTCCTGAAGCTGACTTAAGCGTTGTTCCACCTCTCCATATGTGACTTCGCTGGCAGAATTATCATCCTCTCTCAGGTCCTGGAAGTGTGCTGACTCATCCAGGTAGTCTGTGTGCTTCTTACAGGCCCATTTATCACAGCGCAGATCTGAATAGCCAAACCAACAAGCATGCTTCACTTTTTCCACATGTGGGCCAGAACAACGCCATTAACACAAAAAGAAGCTAAAATAGAATGTAATTAATCTCAGCAGGAAAGCAATGTGTATGTTCTTTCATGTAATTTATCAAGCTTTTGTAGCGGGACAACTATTATAGCCATGTTTGCCCTGTTGTTATCTCTGCTGGACACATGGCACTTTTCAGTCTGCTGTCCAGTGATATCTGCTGTGCCCCTTTGTGGTTTTAAGCAWTGAAGAGATTATTTGCACAGCTTGTTCTACCTGCAAAAACCACCATTAATCTAAACATTGGTCTGTGGTGGGTTTGGGCTAACATGAGTTGTATAGATTGAGTACGGTTTAATCTTGAGAGCTTTTCTCTACATCTCCAGTTGCTCAAATGGATAAATGTGACATTTGTGTTAGACTATGTACTGTAAATGTTAAATGCAATGCTGTTGAAGACTGTGGATTAAATGTAATCTAATTTTTGGCAAAAGATGCTGAATATTCTCGTATATGAATCTTTAAAACATGATTTTAGACACTAAAGCTCATCTCACTAATGACAATTTGTTTCACTGATAACTGAACCTCCCTATTGATGCTAATAATCCATAAATAATCCATAAGTAATATAAACATTTTCTTCTTTTTTTCCCCCTTTTTGTCATTTAGTGTTTTTCTGTTCCTAGTTAAACTGGACAGTGTTAGAAGCAGCACACCTGCTCTTAATAATGGGATTCTTTCATCCTCTTGGCTTATATACTCATGATTTTCCTTTATTCACTGCCAGATCTCTCTCTCTCTCTCTCTCTCTCTCTCTCTCTCTCTCTCTCTCTCTCTCTCTCTCTCTCTCTCT
>NW_013952411.1:2449315-2455116 GCF_001266775.1 Austrofundulus limnaeus | reverse complement strand
GTGTGTGTGTGTGTGTGTGTGTGTGTGTGTGTGTGTGTGTGTGTGTGTGTGTGTTTGGGCTCCTCCATGCTTTGTTAAGCCTTTGCTTTTGACAGTGTCTTTTGTTTTAATAAAATGTATGGATTTCTATCTTCCTACATGGAGTGTCCTGCACTTTGGTCCCTTAACTTTTTAGTTCTGACAACTTTTGCAGAAAGTCTGAGCTGACATCCTTCCCATATGTGCCATAAAAACATGTTTATGTAATCACTTAATTCCTGTTCTGTAAAATTACGTGGAGTCTCTGCTGCATTTTGCTGTCAGCTGCTGTAGTGTCATTTCTGTGTGTGCAGAGCTTGAATAGAAACCGCTGACATAAAATGTTGATCCTTTTGAATGCTGCTCTGATGTCTGGGTGTCAAACAAAATAATTCAGGTAAAGAAGCAACTACCTAATGTCAGAAAGTGTAAAACAGGACTCTATTTCTTTATTTTTCTACCTCCAGCAGATGTTCTTCTGCCCAGGCCGTCTCTGACGATGAGATCTGTGTCTAGGACTGGAACGCTGAGTGAGGAGGAACCCAGGGCAACAGAACATCTCTTTAGGCACGAGTTGGACCCTTTTTCCTTTTGAGTGTCTTTAACCACCTCCTTGGTTTCCTCTAGAGGATGGCAATCAACAGGAGTGAATAACACCAGACTGCGTTCCATAGAGAATACATTTTCTCAGTGAGCAAACAGTAACAAAGAACACATATGTTACTGCAAAAAAATCCTTGTCTGTTCAGCAGATACATCTCTACTAACCTTCAGGTAAATCAGGGGTGAAGGAGATTCGTCTTTTCATGTTTCTGTTGCTCTTACCATCTGGGTCACAATCTTCTGGGACATTAGTGGGCTGCAAGAATTAAACTAAGTTAAAATAAAAAGAAAACAAAAACAGCAGAAACCTGAGTTTTGAAACTAAATCAATATATATTATATATTCCACCTTGGCAGATTCATCTCTGAGGTTGAAGGTAAGCTCCAGGTTGTTGAAGAAGAAATCTGAAAACTCGGGGTACATATCAAGCACCTCCAGCAGATCTTCCCTCTGAATGGTGCTTAGGTCGCAGTAACTCAGCGCTCGCACATCTGCGTTGGACTTCCCAGGCTTGGCAAACAGATGGATCATTTCTCCAAAAATGTCATTTTTTCCTGGTAGTGATAAACACACAGAAAATACAATTAATTGGTTAGTTAGTAACACTGAAAATACTGACTTTACCTGCATAACCTTTGTGCTTCAACCAAAGACATTTATGTTGACATTTATTCTATTCATCTTATTATTATAGTCAAGAGCAGCAGAGGTGTTTGTTTTTGTGCCTTTTCTTTCGCAGAGTATTTTTCTCCCAAGGCCTGGGCATCAGCTGTCTCTCCATCTTTGATCTATTATTTATCCTGAGGAATAACCAGTAACACAAAGCAACTTTGATGTGAGGGGGGGGTGGAGGGCTGATCGTAATTGACACTCTCTACACGTTGCGCACTTCAAAGGAAAATATTTGGGTTGATAAAACCTATTACATAATGAGTTCTATCGCACACTTCCTTAATGCCGTGATATCTCCTGCACCATAAGCTTAGTTTTCCCTCAAAAGAATAAAAATATTTTCCTTTACTTGAGTAAGGACTCTCATATAAAGGCCATCATAAAAAAAATCCTTTGTTGGTGTGTGGGGTTCACTAAATGCCAACTGTGTGAGCAGGGGTTCAGGAAAAAGAGATACGATATGTTGGCTGCTAGTGTTCTTTTCACAGCATGCACAGGACACCTCTCTACCACAGAGCAAAGCCTCACACAGAGTGATGAATTTCTCCCCAACATGCAGCTCTCAACACATGGATTTAGGTAATCGTTAGCTTAGCAGACTAATTTCACACTCATAAAACAATGCAACAAGCTTTGCATAGGTCAGCGTCATTAGGAAAGACACATTATTCTGTTTTGATTTTTTCTCATCTGGGCTGTTTGAGGCTGAAAGAGCCAGGAAACTACAAAAGAAGCAACAAACAGGATTTATGGAATAAAAATAACAATACTGCTAATTGAGAATCAAATGTAACATATCTGCATTAATGCAGACTCATATTTACCCTCCTTTTATCTAAATATGATTTACTTTTATGCATTAGCGACACAATTATGAAATAATACGTGCAAACAAGAAACTCTGCATTATCTGACTCAGAACTACCTTTTACTTTTCAAAGTACAGTGTGTATTGAGTGTCTGGTGCTGACTGAACACAAAGTCAGCTGAGAGCTCTTATACAATAAAAGGAGGTGGTTTTGACCTTTTACAGTCGATCACTTATCTTAAAGGAGATGGAGGTTCAATGAGCACCGGAGACTGACACTACATGCATAAATAATTACAGACTCTATCAAAAGGTCAAATGACAGCTCAGTTTCCTCTGCCAGCAACAATGTCATCTTTCATAAAGGGACCTACATCCTCATCCTTTAACCTGCCTCCACATAACTTCTATAATTAACAACAGATTAATTAGGGAAAGTATCTCAGGACACAGCGGTAAAGAAGTGTATTTACCCAGGATAGCTACCACGATGTCGTCTTTCAGTATCTCAATGGAACCACGGGACAGGAAGTAGAGCGCCGTGAGAACATCTCCACTGTGAACCAGTGTGTCTCCAGGAGGTGCGTGAGTGGTTTGGAAGCGCATGGCCAAGGCCCTCAAGCATCCTTTAGTTGCTCCTTGGAATGCTTTGCAGTTGTGTAAAAGATTTCTGTTGAGGTGGAGGCAAATATCTGCCTGCAGGCACTCAGGAAATCCTTTTAACACCTGTGATGCAGAGAACATCAGTGAGTTGAATAACTAAAATAGGAGGTTTTTGGATAATATATATCCCACCCAAGGGATGTAGCGTTCAGCTAAAAAATAAAGTTAATGTACTTTTGGTAAGGTAACATATATTTAGGTTTGATGAAAATAACTTATATACTGACTGAAATATACAGTAGATTCATTATTCCTTTGCAAACTTCACAGGGGAAGATGAATGACTTATGTAAAATTTTTAGACACAATTATGTTGTTTAGACCAGTCTTGAATAAAACACCACATAAAAGTGTTTGCTTGTTGTATTTTAATTAGGTAAACTGTCAGATGCAGCAGCGGTGGCTTTAAATGCTTTTTGCACAACAAATAGTAATTTCAAGTAAGAAAGAATTTTATAAGATTCTAAATAGGAAGATGTATGGTCTCCAATACTTTAATTCTGTTTGTAAAAATAAATAAATAAATTTTAAAAAGACGAGAATGCACTGTACTGACATCAGCTGACCTAAAGTGGAGAGCATGAATGCAGTACGAGCTGGCAAAGTTCAAGTTTTCAAATGTGTTGGACAACTACTATCATGATATTTTATTTATAAAAAGCCCTAGTGTGCAGGTTTCAGCTACATTTAGCWCATTTAAAACTGACTAAACAGCCCTGAGCCTTATCCAAACTCTTCAAGCATATAATAGTAACAACTCTGGACACTTAAAAAGTAAAAAATGCAAAAGGCTCACTCYAGAGCCAGCTGTTTATCTGGGCTACTGCAAAAACACAGTGTGATGTAACAAAGGAGACTTTCATCTGTGTGTGATATTCTCAATCAATAAAYCACAAAAAATCTAAATAAAAATGGTTACAATAGTTAACTGGATTCTTTGCAACAGAATTTTTTTTAAATATAACAAATTTTCAAAGAAGAGCAGTTTAAATGACAGCTAATGCTATTTTTTAATATATATTATTTATGCCTGACATATAAACTGACAATAAAGAATGGCTGGTTGTATTGTGTACACAAAACATAACTGCTGCTTTGTGTACACTTAAAAAAAAGTTCAGATGCTTTAATTTTGAAAAAAAAAAGTTGACAGAAAAAGGTATATAACCAGAAAGAGAAGTAATAAAAGGSATGTACCTCCTGTTCTTACCAATGAAGAGATGGCAATCCAAAGGGAAGGCAAACAGGATAAAAAWAGTTCTTTCAGTCTCGCATAATTCAACATTTTCACACCAAGTTAATGTAATCAATTATTTTATTGGTCATTTATGTCAGTTATGCGGACAKGCAGATGTTCTGAGTTTACCGTGTTCATATCGATGCCGTTCGTGTAGGTCCACGAGTGCTGGAAGTACTCTTCTAGTCTTTGCCTCAGTGGGTTTGGTATCTGGTGAAAGCGGATGAACTCCTTGACCCGTAACATCTGAGCGTGGTAGCGAGCTGTCCCCGAGTACAACCTCTGGATGATGGCAGAGACATTTCCAAATATACTGGCRTACATGAGAGCTGGAAAATAGACAGCGAACAGAAAGGATGAGTTTTGTATATTTCAAAGTGTGCTGTTAAAAAAACACTGCAAAAGAACACTGCTCTTCCTAAATTAAAAAAAATGCCCATCAATTTCTAGTACATGCAGAGTAAGAAATACTACAAATAAATAAAAGCAATTTCTTCTGTAAACACACACACACACACAAAGATACTTACAGCCAATTAACATGACACATATGGAAAACACTTTCTCAGAGTTGGTGTTTGGGGAGACATTCCCGAAGCCCACACTTGTGAGACTGCTGAACGTGAAGTAAAGCGCTGTCACATACTTGTCCTTGATCGAGGGCCCAGAACTAGGGTCACTGTAGTTATATCTTTTCCCTATGGACACAGCCAGATTGTCCAGCCAGCCAATCTTGTGCTGTAGGTAGGGCTTTTCCACATTGCCAATAGCGTACCATATACAAGCCAACCAGTGGGCAATGAGGGCAAAGATGCACATGAGCAACATCAGGACTGCAGCGCCGTACTCAGAGTAGCGGTCCAGCTTCCTGGCAACACGCACCAATCGTAGAAGCCTTGCAGTCTTCAACAGGCCAATCAGAGTGGTTGTCTAAACAAAATGCACAGTAAGGAAGTTTATYTTTTTTAATTTTTTCAGAAGAAGTTTGAGTGTTTTGGAGGACTGAAACTGACATAATTAAAACAAAAAGCAAAAATATACATAAATAGCTCAATAAATAAACAAATACACTTAAAATGCACAAATTATTTAAAAAAGATGACTTTACCTCATGTTTTATAATTTAATTGACCTTCCTATTTATTTTTCTAGCTTAGTTTTATCAAATTATGTAGCTGTAGCATGAAAGACCCCTCTTTTCACATGCGTTTATTTATTTATTGGGCCATTAATATATTTTTCCTTTTAATTTTAAGTCAGTTTTGGTCCTCCACAAGTGTCACCAATGTAAAAATTAAACAAATCCATTGTTTAACATTTCTTAATGACCATGAAGAAAGATTATAGACAAAGTATCACAGCGGAGTTCTACAATATTTGAGTACACTCAGGTTCAGTGCATCAGCTGTAGAAACACAAGAGGTCTACAYTGTCACATAAACACAGAAAACAAGTTCAGGAATCTTACATCAGTCACTCAGTTACATTTACTTAAGTAACGTTTTGGAAATAATGTACTTTTGTGTAGTTTTTTGACACTGTACTATTTGAGTAATGTTATTATGAAGTATCACTAGTCTTACTTGAGTAAAATTTCTGAATACCCAATAATAACTTAACTGAATGAAAAAATAACATGTTTTAACCAGAAATGCAGCAGAGAGACACACCTACAGTTTATGAAGTGAGACCTCWAGTTTGTGTGAAAGCTTTGTTGTTCTAATGCTATTTTCTATGTGCTGAGACGTTTGAAGATCAAGTGGATATATGATAAACAGTAGAAGTAGTCACTAGAAGTA
>NW_013952411.1:2444845-2448397 GCF_001266775.1 Austrofundulus limnaeus | reverse complement strand
ATAAAAACATGTTGAAGTACGTTTACTTGAGCACAACTTTGGGCAGTTGTAAAGTAAATAAGTACAAATACAGTACTTAAGTAGAAATTTTGGTTCTCTGTACCAATCAAACTGTCCACTTAGGAAAAAAAACACTGACTGACAATTAAGTTCACATGCTGTCAGCACATTCAACTTTGTACTAAACAAAGTATTTAATGAGGATATTTCATTCATTCAGATCTGGAATGTGTTATTTGAGTGTTCCCTTTATTTTTTTAGCAGTGTATTTTTGAGTGGGTCACCTCCAAATAAATGTCATTTTGCAAAGTCTAAATGCTCATTTTTACTCAATACTTTTACTTACTCAAGTACATTTGTCAGAAATTTACTTTTGATACTAAGTACACAATATATTGGATACTTTAAGACTTTTACTCAAGTAATATTCTTAAATGAGACTTTAATGTTTACTAAAGTAATTTTATGGTAAGATACTTGTACTTTTACTAAAGTATCATTTTGAGGGGATTTTGGGTACTCTATCCACCTCTAATTACAACACTATGGGTAGATAGATGACAACTGTCATGGCAGGTTCATAAACATATAAATCGTGATCAGTCTGCAGTACCATGGACTAAAACTACACAAGTAGCCAAAATCTGAACCATAATCTGTATKTTATAGATTAACAGACACAATAACTGTTTTTTTTGCTAAAGCTATAATTATTCTGCACTCACACATGATCTGACTCCACAGTCTAACCTTCCCAACTTCCAGATTTTACACATATGCTCACTCTCTACACATCTGTGCCTGCTTTAATTATTTAAACTATTAAAGTCATTTAAAACTGTGCAACTTCAGAAACATGAAATATCTGTACCTGAATGTAAATAACACATCTGTTTCTTTGCTATTTTTTGTTTAGTATAATTCTATTTCAATTTACCCTCACTTTAAGTGTGTATGCGTTTTACATTGCATGAGGTATTGCTTTCAATCTAATTGTACTTTTAGACTGACAATAAAGGACATTCATTCATTCATTCATTCATTCATTCATTCATTCATTAAACCTATAGGAGGCCTTCATGTCAGAATTGGACATATTTATTACTTCCATTCACATTATGTTTTCAAAACCACACAAAAAAAATCCTGTCACACTGTCTTTGAAGGCTTGTCAAAAACCACCAGTGCAGGAATCTCTCAGTTCACTTTTAACCTAGAGCACCATTCCTTCCTTCTCAGTTTGTGTGAGCTGTCAGTCAGCTGTGAATGAGAGCTGAAAATAGGACAACACCCCAGAACTTTTACCTTAAAAAAGGAGAGAAAACAAAATCTCCTCTGCTGTTTGATTTTTTTCCCCAAGTAACCAAACACAAGGACAATTATAGTGCTATCCACTAATATTTTCAAGGTAAAACTGTTAAAAAAACATMAGCAATCGATGAGAGCTAGCATGTCTTTCTGTGAAACAAACTGCACACTGCAGGCTCAGTACAGAGGCTAAAAAACCTGAATGAATAACTAGCTTTCAGTTTGCCAGGCTCCAATGTCAATTTAAAAAGAAAAGAATGAAGAAAAAAAATAAAAACTCATATATGAACAATGAGCACCTTTACTGTAGCAATATGACTAAACATAGACAATAAGCAAATGAAGATTTTGTTAGTCTTCAACATTTATGAACATTTTTAAAACAACAATCTGACTATACAAAGGTTAATAATATTACTTTACAATGTTTATTAGTATTACTATAACAGTAGTGCTATTTTTAAAATAATGAGATCATATTAGACAATTTTATTTTCTTACTGTGGTATAATCATACCCTCAGAATCAATCACTGACCCATACCTAGGTCATATTAGATAAGTCACTTAACAAATTTACAGGTCTTTTAAGCAAAGAAAAACTACTTTGTATACACACGAAGTCAAAAGAGCAGTAAAAATTTTAAGATTCAGCCCTTTCATCAATTTTCTGTGGGGGAATGATTGTTTAATTTTTTATATATACATTTTTAAATTTATGTTAATGATTTCATTATTTACTTTTTGTAGAAGCAGCGAGTTCAGGTCATTTCACTCCACAAACAGGACCATTTGTATGTATCTGGCAGTAATCAGCCCATGGATGGCAGTTTGGTTGTTCCTCTTGTTTAGATAATCAGTTTCCCAAAGTGCATAAGTACTCAGTCCACTCCCTTCTTACTGTCAAAATCTGATAATAGAGTGTCCCACTCATGAGCTGCGGTTTATAATAAACACACAAAATAAAAGTCGGGGTTTTCCCTAATTCACTTATTGCTTTTTTGCCAAAACAGTGACTTTTTTTAGGAAGATGTCCTCCTGTCACAAAGACATGCAATGTAATAACGATTGTGCAAAAAAAAAACTATTCTCTGAAATGTAAGACTTATTCACTATTTTTTTTTCTCATGACTCAGTTTGTAGGACGAAAATAATATCTGTTTTTTGCTTCCAAGTGTCTCAGTCATTTTCATAAAATTTGAGGCCTGAGCTGAGTTTAATTTGAATAAAAATATATCTATGTATTCACAAAATTACAAATGTCAACAAAAAATTGGTATTTGTGTATTTTATAACTGTTAGGGTTGTGAACATCAGCATGTTTTACATATTGTCAGCCTTATGAAATTAAAAACCAAAATAATTTGTCTACATTTAAACTGACTAAAATGAAACTGTTAAAAGCATCTGTAAATCTGTAATCATGTTAGATCTAGAGAGATAATCTGTTCATTTCTGACGGGAACAAGATTTATGGGTTCAGCTCAGGACAAAGCTTTTATTTCTTTCTATTACATCTACATTAAAARATGTCGCAAAATACAATTTTTTTTCTTCCTGTTTCTGTCATAATGATTCCTCACTGCATGATCCTAATCTTGCAGAGTGCTTTTGATTACATATTTAGTTTTACATGGTCCTAACATTTATTTCACATCTTTTTTCTGGTGTAATAAAAATGTTGTATTTTATGAATGAGAACAAAGACGAGTAAAACCTTGTGCAAACATTAAGCTTATAAAGTTAGGAAGCTTGTATGAATCAACATGTTATCAAGTCATGTTAGTTATACTAAAGTTAGTATTTCTGCTATTTTTATGTAAGAGAAAACAGCAGATGCCCATCTTCTTCTTATTTATCTTTTTTTGTTGTGATCCAGTGAACTGACTCAGCACCAGCATTCGCAGTGACAGAAAAGATGATTATGGTGTATAATCAGGAGCTTTTCTGGTGTAATGGAGTGCCCACAAAGCATGATAAAGCCCTGAAGTGGATCCAGAGCCTTAGGGGAAATATCCTATCAAAAAAAATAAAGAAAAATAAATATAAAAAAGCCAACAGACTTGGCAGCAAGCCTACCAATGGCAATCTCACTTTTACATGTAAGCTGTGCACACAGTCTTGTTGGTCTGGTCCTCACATAAATGCACCATTGATTGCCATTTGGTAAGCCACTAATCCGTGTAAATCTATTCTACAATGAGGGCCATTCAGGAAAAAAAAATACATATATATACATATATAT
>NW_013952411.1:2435495-2444141 GCF_001266775.1 Austrofundulus limnaeus | reverse complement strand
ATATATATCAATTTAAGTGCTATTTGCACTGACAGAAAAAAAAACATCACTGAGGAGTGCTCCTGGGGCACACAGGAAAAACAAAACAAAACAAAACACAGCATTAAAGACAACAAACCTCATCTGAGCCAGAGCCGAAGATGAGCAGGTCAAAAGGGATTGCTGCCACCATATCGATGAGGAACCAGCCTTTGAAGTAATGGATGGCTATCTTAGCGGGATTGCTAACCACCTCCTCATTATGGTTGACATAGGTGGTCCTGAAGTTGATGAGGATGTCGATGATGAACATGATGTCCACGATTAAATCGACTACGTTAAGGGGGCTGCAGGAGTAGCCACATTCACGCCTCCTCTGCTCCTCTTGCTCATTGAGAAGAAACGCAGCAGAGTAAGGAGTGAGGATGGCCGTGTAGATGACCAGCAGCAGGATCAGCCAGTCCCAAACAGCTTTGAACGGGCTGTAGTGGAGGATTGTAAACTTGTCGATGCGGGGCGTCTGGAGTTTGTACTCTGGAAGAACATCAGCTCCAAGTGACAAAACCTGGGGAAGCAATTAGAGAGGGTCCATCAATTATCTGTACCTGCTTCTTCTTTTCAGGGTCACAGGGGTCACAGGTGCCTGTGCATGGATAGAACAAGCGAAGTACCCAGAAAGGTCCCGATTGAGATTCAATCCAGCAATCTGAGTYGAAAGGCAACAGCAACTGAGCCGCCGTGTCAAAACAACAAAACCAAACTTGTTTACATTATTTCGCTTAGATCGTTTGCCAGAAAATGTAATTTTTAATTTTGAGTCATATTATCTTACACCTGAGGTTAATTTCCACTGATCCCAAATTCTCTTAATGTTCATTAATAGCTTATTCAAAGGACGTTTTAAGCAGATTTAACAAGAAGAATTTTCTCAGAAACTGAAGAGACAGAAGTTGAGGGAAAATAAAGTATTTTGCAACCAAATTACATTCCACTGACTTGTTCTATTTTTACAAAATCTATACCACATATACAGCGGGTAAAATAAGTATTGAACACGTCAACATTTTTTCTCAGTAAATATATTACTAGAGGTGCTAATGACATGAAATTTTCACCAGATGTTGGTAACAACCCAAGTGATCCATACATATAAAGATATCAAACCATAATTGTCCAGAAATGAAGTTATTTTTAATAATGTGGAATGACACAGGGAAAAGTATTGAACACACTTAGTGTAATTTATCTAATACTTTGTACAAAAGCCTTTGTTGTCAATGACAGCTTCAAGABGCCTCCTGTATGGAGAAACTAGTGGCATGCATTGCTCAGGTGTGATTTTGGCCCATTCTTCCACACAAACAGTCTTCAAATCTTGAAGGTTTCATGGGCCTCTTTTATGAACTCTGATCTTTAGTTCTTTCCATAGATTTTCTGTTGGATTCAGGTCAGGTGATTGGCTGGGCCATTCCAGCAGCTTTACTTTCTTTCTCTGAAACCGAGAGTTTCCTTGGCTTTGTGTTTGGGCWCATTGTCTTGCTGAAATGTCCAGAAACGTTTCATCTTCATCATCCTGGTAGATGGAAGCAGATTTTTATCAAGAATGTCTCTGTACATTTTTCCACTCAGCCTTCCTTCAATTATTTGAAGTTTGCCAGTACCATATGCTGAAAAACAGCCCCACRCCATGATGTTCCCACCTCCAAACTTCACTGTTGGTATGGTGTTTTTGGGCTGATGTGCAGTGCCATTTGACCTCCAAACATGATGTGTATTCTGGCATCCAAACAGTTCAATGTTGGTCTCATCTGACCAGACTATATTCTCCCAGTATTACACAGGCTTGTCTAAATGTTGTGCAGCAAACTTTAAAGGAGCTTCAACATGCTGTTTCTTCAGCAGTGGAGTCTTGCGTGGTGAGCGTGCATACAGGCCATGGTGGTTCAGTGCATTACTTATTGTTTTCTTTGAAACAATCGTACCTGCTAATTCCAGGTCTTTCTGAAGCTCTCCACAAGTGGTCCTTGGCTCTTGGACAACTCTTCTAATAATTCTTTTCACTCCTCTGTCAGAAATCTTGCGAGGAGCACCTGGTCGTGGTTGGTTTATGGTGAAATGATGTTCTTTCCACTTCTGAATTATGGCCCCAACAGTGCTCACTGGAACCTTCAGAAGTTTAGACATTCTTCTGTAACCGATGCCATCATTATGCTTTGCAACAATAAGGTTGCGAAGGTCTTGAGAGAGCTCTTTACTTTTACCCATCATCAGATGKTTCTTGTGTGATACCTGGCCATTGTTTGGGACTGAACCAGCTGATATTAATTTGCACTGACAAGGGGCAGGCTTGCTTTCTAATTACTGAGAGAGTTCAGCTGGTGTCTTGGCTTTCCATGCCGTTTTACACCTCCCTTTCTTCATGTGTTCAATACTTTTTCCCTGTGCCATTCCACATTATTACAAATAACTTCATTTCTGGACATTTATGGTTGATTTCTTTGTATGTATGGATCACTTGGGTTGTTACCGACATCTGGTGAAAATTTCATGTCATTAGCACCTCTAGTAAAATATTTACTGAGAAAAATATTCCTGTATTCCTAGAAAAATCCTTTACTGTAAAGTTGATAAAAAAAGGAAAATATGAAGTATTGTGTTATCATGTAATGTTTGTTTTTAATGTTGTCAAATGACTAAGCCCTGTCTGGATGGTTAAATATTTATTGTGCTCAGGAATGCCAAGGCTCTCCCCTGTTGTTGGTTTAATGACCTGTGGCGGGCAGAGAAAGGACTCTCTACAGACAGAAAGTAGTGCCGGAGTAAGGAAGAGGGCAATGAGTCTTTCCATTCTTCTCAGCACTTTCCCCAACTTCAACCCATGAATTATAGATTTGGCCGTGCCAGCAGTCCGGAAGCAGCTGCAGCGTTCGTATGTCAGCAGAGTCTCCCAACTTCAAATCAAACTCTGCAGGGAGAGGAAGACCATTTAACCAAGATGAAGGTTCTTCATTTATGAATGAGAACGCTGCTGTATGTTGAATGAAGTTTGAATATAAGATGTTWGAGCTTCTTTTTGCCTGCTTGTTGATGAAATGGCACTGAGCTACAAACTGGGACAGTTTTTTTTCTAGTGTACAAGTACCTTTTAAGTCGCCTTTAATATTTTTACAGTAAACAAGAGTTTTTTATTTTTTATTTTGCTAGTTTATCTTAAAAGGATCAGTGTACAAGAAAGACCTGCATCCTACAGGAAAACTTAACCCTCCTTTTTATTAACTAGACATAAAAACTGTTACTACAGTAGTTCACATTATCCTGTAACTGAGTCTCACRGTGAATACTGAGCTGGTAACCCAAACTTCTCATTGCCAATCTACTCCATCAGGTGTAATTGCAGCTCAATCATCTCATTCATACGGGTCAGTAGGTACCCTTTACTTYAATGGGCCACAAAGTTCCTTTCACTGCCTGTTTTTGTTGAGGGGATTCCAGCAAAGCACAGCCTTGCCATATACTGTTGTCCCAAAGGTTTTTCTTTTAGCTTATTATGAAAGATTTTTTAGGTATTTGTGGATTGTATTTTTGCAATAAAAGCAAATATTACTAAAAATCGTGATGTGCGTTTCTGATAGTTGACTTTTTGACTTTTATTATACACATTTTGTTCTATTTCTTAAATATTTTTTTCTGGGTAGTTGTGGAGGACAGTCAAATGAAAAGGGTAACATGTTAAGAACTATAGTATAAGAAAATTGGTTGCCTAAGTAATTTGCAGAAAACCAAGTTAAATACTTATTTTCAGATCTAAAGATTCCAATATACTTGGGCAGCACAATAGATCAGTGGTTAGCACTGACGCCTCACAGCAATAAGATCCTGGTTTTGATCCCTTGTTCGGACCTGGGGTCTTTCTGGGTGGAGTTTGTGTGTTCTCCTTGTACTTGTATGGGTTTCCTCTGGGTACTCTGGTTATATAAATATATGTACAATAGGTTGCCTTCAGGTATAGGCCACCCTTGAAAAAGAGATCTGTGATCTCAATGGATTTTGCCTGGTTAAATAATGGTAAATACTCAGAAGCCTGTCTGTACTTCCCAGTGTAAAACAAAATGGTCCAGAGTTTACTTGTCCTTAGACTATTCATAAAGAAAAACCTGCTCACACCCCTAGGGGTTGTCCATCTTACGTCAGCTTTGGCTCTATCTAAAATTTAGCAGATCAGTCACAAAATATCCTTCATTAATATACAAACATTTCTCAGAAGTGGAGCATGCCAAGAAGAAGAAAAAAAAAATTCCACCCATAACAAAACCCACAGTTTTTATTCAATATGCACATTTTTCTTCCCCTAAAATACAGATAAATGTTTTTTTTTCCTTTCTTAGACTTTCTAATCCAAACATTTTGTGCCAGACGCAACACAGACTTCAATATAAATTAAGGGAAATTTAATGAAAACCACAGAGAGGTTTTAGCAAATCTTTTGACAAATACTTAATGATCAAATGAGTAATTTGACTTGTCTTAAATCATAAGTTCAACTAGAAATGTATTCATCATTGTCATAGAAACCAATTTTTCTTTTTGCTATATCAGTGCCTTCCCCCCGAAAAACAGCCAGCAGAAGACACTTTCTCCAGCGTGTTGCCAGCAGTTTGCTGCTAAAGCGAAGCAAATCAAAAGAATTTGATGGTTTCAGCAATTCTACCCTGACTTCTCCCAAAAATAAATACTTCAGTATATTTCCAGTTTTCTATAAGTTTCTCTAGCTCTTTCAACATCAAAAGCCTTTTGTTGGAGAAAGCCAACACAGATTTCTCCCCCTATCACCTCATAAATGAACAAAAAGTAAAAAGTATTTTTCCCAATTTTTCTCAGTCAAACAATGTCCTAAAAAGCTTTTAAGACACTGATACACTCATAATTAATCACCAAAAGAACACATTAGTGTTTAACTTTGCCCACACTTCACAGCAGTGTTTATCACAAGCTGGTCATTTCTTTGAGGAAGTGGGTGGCATGGCATTAACTCATTTCTTTTTCCTAAACACATCACATGCTTCACACTGCTGAAGTGTAAAAAAACAGTTTTTGTCCAGAATAAACTAACTGCATATTCAAACAACACCAAAGCTCACACTGAACATCTTTGTGATCCGTTCAGTAAAATGTGTACGTGTCGAATAAGAAGTGAACTGGATCAGCTTACAAACATAAACATACAAAGATTTAAGGATTTACAGGTGAGATTAGCTCAGTGTTGAGGACAACTTTAATTTAAACTGACACATAATTAGTAGGGGTGCAACGATACAGAAAATTCACGGTTCAGTTAGGTTCGATACTTTAGTCTCACGGTTCGATATTTTTTCGATACAAAAAAGAGAAATTTCCATGCCCCTTTTAACTTGTAATTTATTTATATTAATTATGAACATTTGTTTAACCTCATAAGAACAGTTTTTAAATTAAATGTTGCTGAAACAGCAMGTTTCTCAGTGGATCTGCGCTCAAAAATGCAGCCTAGGTGGAGTAGTCGAACACAGATCCACTGATCCTTTAACACAGAGCATCTTCAGAAGACAAGTTGATAAAGTAAAATTTTAAAATCTGTATTGTTCGATACGGTTCGGTTTGGTTCGATATGGGTACATGTATTGTTGCACCCCTAAAAATTAGGTATCAAACCTCAGCTGATGCAAAGATTACTGAGAAATGTGGCACAATCCGTTTACAAATTCTTATTTTTTGGACTCACCTGTGTAACCTTCTCTGTGACATTGTGAGTTCGGTCTTTGACCTTAGGTGCTATGATGGTTTTCTCTGATGTTGGTGGAGAATGAGGCTTCTTCTCCGTTATCTCGGAGAAGTTGAGCGCGATCAGAGGGAGCTTGTTTATGGTGCTGTATTTGTTGATGTTTGAATCCGAGGTAGAACCAAGCAGACTGGACTTCACGTGGTTGAAAGGACCTGGTAATTAATAAAAATACTTACATGAATTAAGATAAACTAAAACATGTCTTGGTTTTGATTATAAAATTGTGATGAGAAATAGCAGTATTAGGACATTTTATATTTAACCTTTATTTCACCAGACAAAACATTAGGAACAATTTCTTATTTATAAATGATTGCCTGAAAATGCTAAAACACTTAAAGGGGGGAGATGGAGAGAGGGCGAAGTTTGAATATATTTTTTGTATAATGATGAATTTATCACTATTTCTGAACATAGACTGACTTAAGACTGAAAGAACTTGTACATTTAAACCTTATCTCTATGTTTAAGACAGCAGGGTGACATAACTGTGACACATAGAGCTCTGGATCCTTTAGGTCTATTTATAGACTGGAAGTGGTCTCCTATACTTATACAGAAACGCTGACTAATGTGTTCTGGCATATATGGATAATGCAGAAACCACAGGATATTTCTTACCTTTTTTTCCTTGCAAATGGAACATGTACTACAACACAGCTAGTTTTAGCTGTTTTTGTTAATGAGGTGCAGAAAGTGAATATTACACATTAGCCACTGTAGTTTGTGAGCTGTTATTTGAAGTTGTGAGTTTGGCAATTGAGCATAACRTGTGTGTGAATGTGTGTGTGAATGGGTGAATGTCTGTAAGTGTAAAGCGCTTTGCGGTCCGGAGGGACTTGATAAAGCGCTCTATAAGTTCAGTCCATTTACGATTTACCATTTATCCACTGCTCTCAATACATAATCAAAAAAAGCAAAGTAAAAATACTTAAGTGAGATCACATCAAGTTAGAAGTTGTGGTTTTTAGACTGCTATCCTAGATTTAGTTTTGCAACGATAAGGTAATGACTCTGCTTTTAGCTACAAGATATATTTTTTCTTCTTAGTTTTAATTAACTGTTAACTTGTTCTGCCCAAACCTGAAGTGAGGACATTTCTTTAATTTGTTCTAATTTATTCTCAGTTTCTAATTAGTTAAACTAGCCATCCTTGCTGTTATTGCACACCTTGGACAACTTTATGTCTCCAATTAGGATTCACTGCTGTAATACATACCTTCACTCGTTTGCCGGTCCCCGAATACACTCTTGGAATTGGAGCTATAGCCCTCAATTTCATGGATGGATGAGGCTCTCCTCATGCTGCTGGTGCTGCCTCTGGGGAAGGTGTTTGACAGGGAGCTGGAGGACTGGTGCGGCTCGGTCTGGTACAGCTTGTCCCACGGGAGTTTAAGGGATGAGTGGTCAAGTGGTTCAGGGCCGATGCTGGCCTGGGAGGAGTGGCGGCTGGAGCCTATGAGGGCGCGCGTGTCATTGGCCTCAGTTGGACTACAAATGCTCTTTGTGGGCGAGGGGAAGCTCTCCAAGGCCACTGAGTCCTCATCCTCTTTGGGAGAGTCCACCGTCACAGCGTCTGGGTCCTCTTGTGGAAGAGATTGCTTGTTGGTATTTATTAAGCTCAACGCAGCTTGGCGGAAGCGAAAGAATCTGCTCCTTCCTAATGAAAGAAAAATCTGTCAGATTTTTTTGTGCATAGATCTGTCAATAACAGTACAAAACACTTTTCCACTGAAACATACAATCAATTTCTAGAACTAGAACATTTAAAATGATATTCATTATTAGACAACCCAACAAAGTAGAGGAGTTTTAAATAAAATGTGGGTAAAAGGTTCAAACTTGGGTTTGATACCAGGGAGTCTAGGGATTTACAGTATGACATTGTCTGTTCCCAGCTTGTGATAGTATATGGTTGAGTTTGATTGAGTGTATTTTGTTTTCAGTTTTTTCGATTTAAGTTTTTGTTCTAAAGTTTTACGATATCCTACTTCAACGGCTTCTGTTCATGTTTTTGCAAAATCCAAAACCTTTTGATCTTAGCTCTTGCTTTTTCCCAGTTACCCATTTTATTTTGTTGCACATTGACACTTGAGTTCACACCTGGTTCATATCACCTTATTAGTCTTTTGCTCCTCTGTATTTAATTCATACTTATCACTTATTCTATGTCAAGTCCTTGGTTTTCCATATTGACTGCTACATTTTGCTTTTGCACTTTGAATTACTTGTACTGTGTTTAAAGAATAAAAAAAAAGACTTGTTTGATCCCAACACCTCCTTATAGGTATTTGGGTGAAGTGGCAAATATACATATTTTTGTGTAAAAAGGGCYGATTTTTAAATGTAAATGCACCTGTTTTATGATCATTGTGTTCAGTAATATGAACAACAGCAGCAGTTAAGCATTTTAGAGTGAGACTGTATTGATGTGTTAGATTGGTTCTTGTCAAATTTTCATAAACTACCACCCTTTCCACAAAACAGGATAAGTTGGAAATTAATGAGATTTACAATGTATTCAAATATTGACAATAGCATATGTTGAAAAGTATCTACTAATTAACTAATAATATACCAGATTTCTTTACTGGTGTTCTGAAATAATCCATGCAGTTTTTGCAGGTATTGTTAAAAGTCTAGATAGCTTTTGTCTACAGGTTACCAAGCTATAAAAASGGTTAAGAACCTTTTGGGACAGGGTGCTTGTAAATCCACTCACTCATGAGCATCCGTCCCTCAGCACACTCCTTACATAACATCAGTGCCATCTGTTTCCATTGCCTGACCAAATGTGAAATCACAACTGTAGCTGCTCACAGTTGAAACAAAATGTTCAACAAGTTTCT
>NW_013952411.1:2433373-2435135 GCF_001266775.1 Austrofundulus limnaeus | reverse complement strand
GTGTGTGTGTGTGTGTGTGTGTGTGTGTGTGTGTGTGTGTGTGTGTGTGTGTGTGTGTGTTGGTCTGTCATGCAGACTTGATGGATTTTAATGAAACCCTCTGAAAGAACTAAGACAATTGATTGATTTTTAGAGTCAGTCCAAAGACTATCACAGCTGCTTGACCTTGGCATAACCCTAACTAGTCTAGAACCCTGTCAAATTTACACATATTGAAACAAAAGTTGGTGCGGTAGTAGCTGAGACCAATCACTAATTTATACTTTGATAATTAATTGATGATGTAATCTCTATTTGCAAAAGAGTCATCTTTATCTGTTAACGAAACATTTCATGTCCCTCTGGACAGGTTTTAATGAAACTCTCAGAAAATGATTGCTTGTTGTTCATCTAGGACTGATTAAATTTTGGAATCCACCCAGTTCAAAATGATTGCTGCAGCTAATTGTCCTTATCTCAAACAAAAGTAGCTACAGTTCAAATGAATTTATAGACACTGAGCTGAAATTTGGCGTGGGAGTAGTTTGGAGTCACCGATAATGAATTGAACAGATTCATTCATTCATTCATTCATTCATTCATTCATTCATTCATTCATTCATTCATTCATTCATTCAATGTATTTATTTAAACTGTATTGATCCCCTTGTGGGGAAATAGATTCTCTGCATTTTTCCCATCGCACTTGTTAGCACATGTGGAGTAGTGGGCTGCAATTTTTTTTATCAGTCAGATGTTTAAAAATGTAAAATGCTCTTCAAATAGCTGAAAATACATAATTTTGAGTTATCTTTTACAATTTTTTTGGTTGGGAGTAAATCTGTGGACACCCCTAGAACTGCTTCACTCCACAGTTGCATATATGAACAGGTGTTCCTTCGTCCTGTCAGCAAATGTCTGCCACTAGACTTCTAGTATTGTGTATTAAATGTATTATATTATTAACTGCTTTAATTAGACAACTTGGTTTTTAAAGATAAAAAAAATAATACCAAAAACAAAAGTATGTGAATGTTTGCAAATTGGCAGTGAGATTTAGAAAACTGCAGAAGGGGCACCACCTGAAATCATGTTTAGGGCGCCAAATTGGCTAGGGCCAGCCCTGAAGTTCATGCAAAAATATCATTTAAAAGGTTTGACTAAAACAACCACAAATTTGGTCCATATCACAAGTTGGTACAGATCTGACAATCTGACATAAAGGTTGGCAGGTGATATGGAGTCCTACAATAAAAGATAGGTCTTGAACTGAATTTATTCAAAGCAATGATTTAATAAAAACAGCAACACAAGCCTACTTTTCTTTTCATCTGAGCTCATCCATGCAGGTTTTGGAATATTTCTTTCACTTGACTTTTACAAGTTTTGCTCCAAACACTTTATTTTTAAGCTGTATTCTTCAGCAATTAAATTTAGGGCATTTCTTTTATTGATCATGTCCTAGAAACACCATACAGTACATTTACTGAGCAGCAGCAGCATGGGTCCAGAGCAGTTGTCACTGGGCATTTTTGTTTGCCAAATAATTCTTGTAAAAGCACAATTCTTCAGACCTGAAAACATAAATATACCAATGAGAAGCTAGAAAATTGTTATTCAATACAGCACTGCTGGAAGTACACAATGTTCTATTTCACGTTATTTTATCCGGAGTGTCTAACAAGCGAGGAGCACTGCAAAGAGAGTTCAATATCTTGGTGTGTGTGTGTGTGTGTGTGTGTGTGTGTGTGTGTGTGTGTGTGTGTGTGTGTGTGTGTGTGTG
>NW_013952411.1:2429048-2432493 GCF_001266775.1 Austrofundulus limnaeus | reverse complement strand
TGTGTGTGTGTGTGTGTGTGTGTGTGTGTGTGTGTGTAATCATCATCCCATTACACAGTAAAATAAATAATTTATTAATGATTTTTTAGTTTGATAAAGATGATAAACAAGATCACAATGCACTGCATAAAACAATGTTTTTTTCAACTCTCAACCAAGTCTAGCATAACATTCCTTTTGATTTCTTGCTGTTGCATAACAGAAGCTCAAAGTCAAAGACAGTGTTGAGGTCAGACTGTAAGTGTGATGTGTGTATTTAGAAGTTTCAGTTTTCTCTGACTCCATTAATTTGAAGTCACATTATATGCTCATCTCTCTCATGTACCCACAGGTTCTCTTGCTGAAACATCAGAGCAAACCATCAAGTCTGATTAGCAATGTTGGCACAGGGACATGCACGCACATTAATACAGATACTTAAAATTCACATACACACACTGCAGCTCAAGCTCACCATTAAATTATTGGGGGAATTCATATGGCAGAAAAATCTTAAATAATTCTTAGATGAGAAGTCTGATCAGAGATGCTGAATGCATCCATTAAAAAACAGAATTTTCTCATTAGTAGTTACACCTCCTGACACAAATGCAAATGCTAACTAAATGCAAATGACCCAAAAAGGGATGATAAACTGAAAAACTAAGCATTTTTTTAATCAAGATTAAGATTATGCAGACTGCTCTCTCCATGCACACAGAGCTTGTTACTGCTGTGGATGTGAACTGTACAGTGCTGGGCTAAATAATGCATGTAGTTTATGGATTCAAATGCAGGCAACATGCTTGATAGTTACACTTTAAGACAGCTGACAAACTCTCCAGTGGTAACATTGTGTTTACCAGATGTAAAAATCTGCTATTTCATTTCAGTCATTATGATGCTAGGCTTTATGAGAAATTATGTTTTATTAAGATATTTAACAACCWTGCAAAGTTTTACCGTGTTCAACTCGAATTCATATGTAGCATTTAGTGCTGTATAACTTTTTGGAAGACACCTTGAAATGATATTTTTAGGTTCAATAGATAATAAAAAAAACAGTAAAAGGAGAAAAGCTACCATAAAACCACCACTACATCACAAAACTGTGTCTAATACTCACTTTGATCGGACTTTGTTGGGGAAGCTGGGCTTATATTCTCTGTGGAGCGGTCACTTCCCTCTTCCAGGACAAGTTCAAAATTCAGGATGAACATTATAACCACGCCTTCTTCATTCTTCACCGGGATGATGTGGGTGGTACATTGAAAGTCAGACCCTGAAAGAGAGAGATAATTAGTCAGTATCAATACAAAATCAGCTTTTATTTCTACAAAAGTTGAGTCTGAGTGAGAAAAGCTTAACCGTACTTGTCTTAATCCCAAAAACCAGTATTATGAATATTAACAAAAGCTGTAATGTTGTAAAACCTGAAAATGAGAAAAGGTGGCGTGATTAATAAAGTAGTAACAAAATACCAACATGTCAGGACAAATACAGTAAGGTAAGAGTAAGATAAGAATGCCTACAAATGAATATGTTTTATACTTTAGTTGCCTTATTTTCATGCTGCCAAAACAGAGGAGCTAATAGTTTAAGTGGGGCCGAGATTGTTGCTGTTTTGGAACAACTTCAATTTAAAAAAATAACGTCATAGCTCCTTATGCATGCAAAATATTTTATGAATTCAGTTCATTTTACGGTGATTGTTTACATCAAATTTCGACAGTAGCAAGTAGCTGTAGTGTTTCCAGTGCAGCTTGGTAAACAAAATGCTGCAATAACTATGTAGGTCAAAAACTGATGACGATGCTTAGATTTTTTAAAATGACAGTCATGCAAACTTCTACAAAAGTTTTGAGTGAAGTTGTTTTAAAATGGCAACAACTGAGCGTAGCTCTGTTTAGACGAGCTCTTCAGTGCAGTTAGGATTTAAAGATGTTCATCCAGACTTAGGTCATTAAAAGAGTCTAATAGAGTTTTAATTGTTCATTACTTTCTACAAAACCCCTCTCCAAAAGATGTGAACTTTCCCTTTAAACTTGGCACTTGTGTTTTTTTAATAAGCTGCTCATAACAGATAAATGACAATGCTGGCAGCAGTTGTGTTACCACAAAACTGGAGCCTGGGTATATAAAGGTGTGTGTGTGTGTGTGTGGGGGGGGGGGGGGGGGCATAGTTTAGTAAAATAGATTTATCAGATGTGACACACTCAGCCTATTTAAGTGGAAAAGAAACCCAGGAACATAACAGTTTCTCTATTGTTCTGGATATCCGTTATTGAAGCCCGGGGGCACAATCGTAAAACTTTCTACCCACTTATCTGTAAACAGCAACACAATAGCTACTCTACGCTCTGGCTGAGCTGTCATAATGGATCAGTTACCAGCAGTATTACGCTGTCTTTTTTTCTTTAGTCTCTGAAACTGATAAGATATTTGACAATTTTAAAAAACTTAGCAGTAAGTAAATGAAATCATATCAATTTTAAGTGCTAATACCCAGTAGGATTGAGCTATAAAAACAATGCCCAGTGGTAAAGTGTCTCTTAGTGTCTCTGCAATATGTGGGTCTGTCTGTCATTCTTTCTGGGTTGTTGTCTTGCTCATTTTCAGAGAGGACACACATTACCAGTGTTCCCTGTA
Source organism: Austrofundulus limnaeus (assembly GCF_001266775.1). Classification (NCBI taxonomy): domain Eukaryota; kingdom Metazoa; phylum Chordata; class Actinopteri; order Cyprinodontiformes; family Rivulidae; genus Austrofundulus; species Austrofundulus limnaeus. Next base: position 2,429,865 of record NW_013952411.1, on the reverse strand, counting down.
ATCTCCTCTGGGCTCACAGACACCGTGCCAGCAGCATTCATTAGCAGCAGACTTGCTGTCTGACTAAATATAACAAGCTCAGTCTGCCTCACCATGCCAGAATTGTATTGGAAGGACTTCTGCATCCAAACTAACAGAAGTAATGATGCATTGTCAATTGTGAAAATACAATAATGTGGTTTTAATGGAATGGAAAACCCAAAGAAATGGTGTGAACTGGTTTGTAAGAATGAATAGATTTTAATGTTTTGACTGTACCGCATCACGTGAACTGATGGGAATAAATACTGCAACATGCAGCTGTATTATACAGGACCGGCAGGTGTGTACTACATCTTGCCTGGTGTCATAGGTGCCTCGCTGCATTTTATCATGGAGAGGAAGAGAAGTGCTAATGGGGCAGAGCACCTGCAAGTCCTTCCTGAGAATTTTCCCATTTCATTAAAAGTAAAATAAGGTATTTTTTCTTACTTTTTTTCCTAAAATTCTGCCTTACTAAAATATGATATACAGCGGGTAAAATAAGTATTGAACACGTCACCATTTTTCTCAGTAAATATATTACTAGAGGTGCTAATGACATGAAATTTTCACCAGATATTGGTAACAACCCAAGTGATCCATACATACAAAGGAATCTAACCATAAATGTCCAGAAATGAAGTTATTTGTAATAATGTGGAATGGCACAGGGAAAACATATCGAACACGCAACTTTTTTGACTGGTTTTAAGATTTTGATCAGGAGTATATTCTGGCATCCAAACAGTTCAATGTTGGTCTCATCTGACCAGACTATATTCTCCCAGTATTACAC
>NW_013952411.1:2415501-2429038 GCF_001266775.1 Austrofundulus limnaeus | reverse complement strand
GTGTAATACTGGGAGAATATAGTCTGGTCAGATGAGACCAACATTGAACTGTTTGGATGCCAGAATATACTCCTGATCAAAATCTTAAAACCAGTCAAAAAAGTTGCGTGTTCGATATGTTTTCCCTGTGCCATTCCACATTATTACAAATAACTTCATTTCTGGACATTTATGGTTTGATTCCTTTGTATGTATGGATCACTTGGGTTGTTACCAACATCTGGTGAAAATTTCATGTCATTAGCACCTCTAGTAATATATTTACTGAGAAAAAATGGTGACGTGTTCAATACTTATTTTACCCGCTGTAGCTGTTCTAGCATCAATGTGTTTGGCCTTTATCAGGATTTTGAATTTGTCAATCCCAATTGAGTATTTTGAGAAGCTGCCTGAAAAGATTTAATTGTTCTAGAAAACACAAACACTTATTGGTTTTATTTCTACTGGTGGAAAATGATTCAAGAAATATGTTCAAYGCAGATGCATTCAGTCTGTTGAGCAGTAACGTCCAGGAAAGCTATTTTTGCTTGACCTATTACACATCCAAACATCTCGGCATGTGCATCGTCACGCTAAATTCTTTTCAAATAGCACAGGGGTGAAATGTTTTAAGGTAAACATTTCTTTTAAAAGTGTAAAACATTAAAAATGGTAGATTGGGCACGTTCAAATATAAGATATATTTAAAGTCAATTTAATAAAAGTGGGACATTCACGGTCGTTCACATTGTCATTTTTTGTGTGTTAGCAAAATGTGAAATATTTTTTGCTGATTAAACAAAAAAACAAACAAACTGAAACTAGACAAAATAGCTTCAAAAGTAGCTGAAGTAAGCACAAAGACATATAAATAGCTTATTTGCTAAATTTAGCAGTAAGAAGCTGAAATCATCACAAAAATGTGTGTTTAGCTGAAAAATCCTTGAATTAGCAAAAAGTAGCTAAAACACAGAAAACAGCTGAAGTTAGCTAGAATAAATTGAAAGGAACAAAAAGTGGAGATTAGCAGAAAAATTGAAATAAAAGGTCAAAATGATAGCTAAAAAACTTTTTAAAAGCTTAAATCAGTTAAAGAGAAACCAACGGAAGGTGAAATTAGCACAAAGTAACAAAACAAGCAGATCTAGAACAAAATGTAAAAAATGAAGTAAAAAATTAAGACTATTTTGAAGGTTTATAAGGATGGTGAAAACATTCGGTTTCAATGAAGAAAAGCATGCTCGAAAAAGCTAAATATTTGAAAAAACTCTAAATTGCTGAAAAACAACAAGTCGTAGATGGAATGTCCTGAAGGAGTGGAATGTTTTGAAATATAAATTGTTGAAAAAGCACAAAAAACACAGTACAAGATACGTGCCAAAAAACATAAGGAAAAAATTGAAGTTTTCCATTTTGCAAATGGAAACACAAAAAAAGACACTTTTTCTTAATTTGTTTAAACATAGATAAACTAATCTGAAACACATCTTACTGCATTTTTAGTTTTTTTTTTTGTCATCTTTTTGAAAGATGGTGATGTTGGAGATGGACAAGAACTGTGTAGGAAGAGAACAGAGGAATCACAATGGACAACAGTTTTGCAGTCTGGGAGCCGGAGTAAAGATTTAACTGCAAAATCATGTTTTGTTAGTTTGGTTTGCACACTAACAACACAACTATCCAAGCTATAATCCTTGAGCCAACAAACTCTTTATTAAGAAAGAATAGTTTAGGTGAACATACAGTAAGCAAAAAGCAGAAAGCAAAAAACAAAAATTTTTGCAAGGTAATGGTTTCCCTGTTAAATATTGACATTTTCACAGGTTAACATATTCCACGTTCTATAACTGTTTAATAGAAGACTTATGAACCTCAAACACCGTGTGTTAAAAGGGAAATTGCAAAGTTTAATAAAATAGAGTAAAAATACTTTATTTTTTTCAAGCAATAAAGTGTATCAGTTAAAACACTTACAGCATTGATTACACCTACAACCAAAATGATTCATTCAGGAGCAGAATGATTTTTGGGCTGAGCTTTACCTTAGCAGATTGGGAAACAATAGTCATGGTTAAAGGCTAAGCCATAGGGGTTCCTTCTCATCTGCTCTCCTGCTGAATGTCACCTCTACTAAAACAGAATCAAATAAAAGCCTCTTCTGTGATGTTGCATGAGCAAAGTGAGGGATTTATTTAAAAAAGGGCCAACCAAATTTTGATTATTTATGGCAAACAAACATTAAGTGAATAGCACATGGAAACTTTTTTATCCTAAAGTCTGTTATCAGCAGAGTCACTCATGCCAATCCATCCATTCTTCTATTGCACATGATAAATTTAAACTTTTTACATAAAGGTTAGCCAAGTCATTCAGGTTTAAAAAAGGTTAAGACAGGGTCACAAATTTCTGTTCAGACCAAATCTTTCCCTGAGAATATAGACTGATGGTTGTTTGTGTTATTGGCATGTGATTTATTTTTACAGTGACATTTTTTTAATAATACATGTCTTATATACTTTAGTTTCTCAATGCAACAAGATCTCAATACCTTTAAATGCTTTTTGTCCATTGGTGTTTAGTGTTTTTAAATTAAGTATCTGATTGCATCAATATGTTTAAATTAAGATAAGATAAATTTAGGTTGTCACAGCAGGAAGTGGACAGTGCAGAAATCAGAGCAGTAGGTACAAAACAGTAAAAAAGAATAATAAAAGACAGAAATTATTATTATCCTTTAGTTCACATTTTACAAGAATAAACTCAGGCCCTGCAAATAATCATATGCGAGCTCTAAATTAGAATATGTGCACAATTAAATGACTGGTCTTTAATTCCTTAGTTTCATCAATCATCCCAGTCTTTCCTAACACTGACGTCATAACTTCAGCCATCATCAGCCACCAGATAGAGTTATCATCTTCGACAATGCAGCAGTTTATATCAAGGAGGGAGTGAATATCCATTCAGTCCCTGACATTTATATAGTGTTTTCTTTAGAGCCAAGAAATGTCATTTACACCCTCTTCAATGAACAAATGTCATATTAAGACTAGCTCTCTTTTGATGATGGAAATTTCATTACTCCAGATCCTATTTCCATCATCAATTATTAACCCGCAGCTGCTTAATCAAATGATCATCTGAACTCTTTAACCAAGATAGCACACAGGTCAAACTGAGTGTTGAGGGAATCTTAACGTTTCTTAAAGACACAAAGATTCAAGTATGGTTGTATTTCTATTTCTATGATGCGACACTCGACTCTTACATCTCACAGCTGTGAAGTACTTTGGGATTTTTATCTGTAAAAGGTGCTATAAGTTACAGCAAAAACAGTAAACAAAACAGCCCAGTATTTTTTAAAGTAAGTTATTAACTAAAATGCTCAAATCTCATGGGATTTAGATAATGCTTTTAACTGAATTAAGGAGAAGAATGTGTCTGAGTATATAATTTGTTCTGTCACAATCACTTGTCAAGGCACAAGCCTTCCTTAAAGTCAGGAAGGTGAATTAATGAAAAGAGCAGTTTGATCTATCAATGTATTCTACTACTACAATTAAAAAAAAAAAAAAAAAAAAAAAAAAAAAAACTAAGACACATCATCAGCTCATATTTTACTTTGGAAAAATAAAAACATAGTTTTCTGAAAAAAAAAAAAACAGGACTTGTGCTATTTCATACTACCTATATAAACACCAGTATAACATTGTTGTATGTTAAAAACAGCTCACAATGTCAATGCTATAGTTTTTATTTTGTTTATATGCATACCTAAAACTTGTCAGCATTAAGTACCCACATTTGGAGGCTTCTATAAAGTTGTAAGTTTATATTACTTAAGTAATTATAAAACTCATGTGTTAGACACTAATGTTGCACTTTCCACAGAAATTTCCAGGGAAAACATGACCTAGAAAACTTTATTTGCAGTCAGCTTCTTTCATTTGATGTTTCTGCTATAGTTCTAAAAGGCTGCTGTTCCAAGGCCCTTACAGCTGCAGATATACACCGTCATTATGCACAGTGGAATGTAGACACTAAAAGAAAGAAAATTTCTTTTACTTGTGCTAATGAATGTTGTCGCCTGCAAGCATGGTAAAATTTTCTGTTCTGAGGTTTCATCGCTCACCCGTGGTGTATTGCATCAGGGCTTCATATTAATGGATTTTAATAAATGTTTCGCAGCTAATATTTGCCTTGTAAGTATCATTCTCCCATTGCAACATTGTAGCTTTAAAACACACCCCTCTGACTGCTGCCTTGTCTAATGAAATATGACATGTTTCTGTTTAGGGCTATTCTGCTTAAGCTAATACGCAACATTACTGGGGCATAGCCTGTCAGGACTAGGGCATATATAGAAAGGCCAATGCAAGCTCACCCTTTGTTTAAAGTCTTTGGGGCTTGTGGCAGGATCTATCCTCAATGAGATCGCTGTAAGCTACATAGCCTGGCCTAATTTCATCCTCAATCAGTGTCTGCAGATCCATCAGGGGCAACTAGCAGCTCTTGCTCAGGCAGCATTGCACTTGTGTTTACGTTTTCATGATTTTCTGTTTTATAGTATTGCGTTTGTTTTCGGTTGGTTCCTTTTGGGCAGAATGAATTGACTTGAGAGTGAAGTTTAGTTTTAACATAGCTGTCATTATGCGCAGTGGAATATAAAATGTTGGCAGAATACACAGAGAAATTGTACAACTGATAGCTTCAAAAACCTCAGATGACCATAGGCTATGAAAGGCAAAGCAACCTGACATATCCTGTGTTTGTTGGTCACCTGTTTATGATAGCTGAAAAAAAAGAAAATAAAATACAAAACTGTTTTAGTAAAAACCTCAAACTTGTTATATAACTTTACAGAGGAAAATAGTAAAATAATACATATATTTTTGCACAATTACACTCATGATCAGTGATATCATTTAATGCATGGCATTGCTATATTTGTGTTTATGTATTCTGTTTGTTTTTTTATCTGCAGAAAAGTAGTTATTAAAAATTGTCATCCTAAAAATAATCTTGTGCATCTCTTGTGTTTATATATTAGATCAAATAAAACTTTGTTGATCCCTTGAGAAGATTCCTTCAGGGAAATTAAAAGTTTTTATTAATTTGTGATTTTGAAAAGAAGATGAGGGTCAACACTCATGCATAATTTCTGCATTCGTATGTATTTGTGCATCATCCCCAAAGTAACAATAAATAATTGCATTACTATTATAATGTACATAAAATTTCTTAACTACTTTTTGGGATTTTGGGACACAACATAGGCATGCATGAAACAAGGTGCTACATCACTGCTTTTGTGAGACAGTATTAGAAAAGAAATCTACTTTTGGAAAACATTTTGAAAATATAACAGTTTTTTCTCACCAAAAGCTCTCTTTTTTGTGTAAACAGGAGGTGCAAACACAGCAAAAAATATCTATTTTCAAAGATTTCACAAGTAAGTTAGACAGGACATCAGTCTAGTTTTGTTCTCCCCTTTCACACCTGGTCCTGATTTCTAATCACACCTGCTGTGAGTCAGTCGTCATCCTCCCTCAGTGTATTAATAGTTTCTGGTTTCCAGCTGCACSCTATAACATCCTTGTTGGTTCCTCAGTGTTGCCTGGTCTGTCTTAATCAAGACAGTTAACTTATTTATCACCTTTTCAGCTTAATTTAGTTTAGTTTGTTTAGAAACAAACAACCTTGTTTTGGCTCCCTTGCCAGCTGCCTCCCAGTAGACATGTATTTGGGTTCTTACCTATCAGAAAACACATGACTTATTCAGCAGCAGTTGTAATAATAGTAGGGGGAAGTGATGGCACAGAGGTTAGAGAAGGAGAACCTGTGGTTTGCAGGTTCAAATTCCTGGACCATAGCCAAAAATCTGGGAGAAGCTTCCAGGTTTGCCTCCACACCACAGTTGTCACTTGTGGGCTTAAGCAAGGCACTATTCCACCCCTATCCACACAAGGTAACTCAGTGGTTGCATCAGGTAAGGTGCCCAGTGTAAAACAATTACTAAATCTTCATGCAAGTTCACTCATTGTGGAGACAAAATAAAATAAAAATAAAATGAATTAAAACAGTAATAGTAACAGCAATTTTAATTTTAAAGAAAATTCATTAGTTTGTGTGTATGGTTCGTTCTTTGTTTTTTCCATTTCAAAATAAAATGAGAAAAAAAGAAATGTATTTCTTAAATTATTTAAAAACTAAATTAGAAAAATGACAATTGCAAAAAAATAATGGCTGGGGGCAGGGTATTATGCAAGCTTGACTTTTTTTTAGCTTTATATCATGTTATAATGTCATTCCCTCATCAAAAACATATCCAAAGTGTTGCTTTCACTCATTTCTGCTTGTTAGATAATACTTGAATCTCCTTTGGTAGAAACGTGGAGCTGCCTAAACTCTTGCTGGTACAAAGCTATTGAAGCTCCTTCCAGGTGCTCAATCTGCTGCCAGATTCCCTCCCTACAGGACACTCCTCCCCTGAAGCAAGGTTGAGAAGACATGCTGAAGTGGGAATGTCAGAAATGGTAGGTAGTCCTTAAAAAGACAGCCAATTTCAAGGTGATTAGATAAGCTATGATGCAAAGTCTAATTTATTTTTGATATTTGCAGCATTTTCATAACAACTGAAACAACATAATTACTTGATTGGGGATTAAAATTGAACTATGTGCCAGTAAKTCCCCCTTTAAAGCAAAGCCAAGCTCAATACTTAGTGCACTGGGACGTTCTGGCAGAACTGAAAATCACAGTCTGAACTGGTGTATTACATTTTCACTTAGCACTTTAGAAACACCCAACCATGTTTGTCTTGTTTAGAGGGAGTTCCCAAATCTCACTGAGAGCTAACGGTCTTATTGTGAACAAAATTGCTTTAATATTGCAAGTTATAGAAAATAGTGTTTGAGTGCATTGCCTGTAAATTTAGGAATGGTCGTCCAGCAACTGTAAACTATTCTTCTTTGGCAGCTTCTGTCATTTCTGGTACTGCTACACATGATGACGACCTTATATGACGACCATTTTGGTTAGCTGTAGTAAAAATCAACCACTGTGAATTTTTTAATTAGTTTGATTTTATTAAAAAAAGCTGAAAAACAACAAACAAGGTTTGTTTATACCCAACACAAAGAGGGAAAGAGGGACAAAAACAAGGGGACGTTGAACCCCCGCTTGCATTCACTACATACATATAACACGACAAGGGTCAGATGACGGGGCACATGACCCTCTATGAACAACAGAACTAATCAAGCCTATTGTTGGGCGATGGCCCTCTTTTGCATGTGACTAACCTGTTTTTCCAGTTGGAGGCAGTGCTAATAAGGCTGAGTTCACCTGAAGCTCATCAGACTGAAGACGTCTCTTGGACGAGAGATGAAAYGTTTCATTAAAGAAGAACCCATCCAGAGGTCCTACTTATTTTTTTCTTTTTGATTTTTTCTACTTGGATTACTGAGATGCATCAGGACAAGAAACAAGGTTGCTTTCTTTTCGCAATTTTGTTTTGAAATGGAAAAACCAAAGAGCGAACCATAAACCAATTGAAATGCGTTTTAAACTTGTTATTGTATCAGTGCTAAATATTGAAATCATGAATTTTTTATACAAGTTTATCAGAATCACATGCAGACTCATGATACCAGGTTTCCAGTACTGAAGCTGATACCGCCTCTTAGAAGTGAACTTAAGTTCAGCATGTTACTGAAACTTTTTAATGCTAAACTACATAAACAATTTGATACGTTAGCACCAAGGCCTGACGTACTATAAAAATTCATGAGCAACACATGAACAAAGGCTGAAAAAAAATGAATGTTGTCTTTCAGAATGTAGCCACCCAAGTGTCCTGCGATGCACCTTGTGCACTGCAGGCACTCCGTGTCCCCTCACGCCCCTGCCACCGAAGCCTTAGCAGGGGCACGTGGCCCTCCAGCCCCCTTCGGTGAGGGAGTCACATATGAAACCCGGCACCCACGCACACCACATGTCCCACATCATTCAGCATGGTTAGCTAAGCTGCTGCTGTTATGTAGCCATTATCCTTTTAACTTCTCTGTGCTCCACGGTGTCAGCTTCCTTTTGTTAAGACTCATTCAGGTACAAAGTATTATTACACCCTCTGGAATAGGATAGCTTTAAAAAGCCATCAAGGGAAAGCATTTATCTCATTGATTATGTATCCTCACTGGAGGAAGAGTGGATGTGTTATCTATCACAGCCTGCCTTGCTTGTTCACCGAGAGGGGGACACTTGAATTTAAAGAACAGGCCCTTGTGCTTTGTTGCTGTGCATCTGCAGTAGCCATTGTTTTGTTACTTTTCATTCCCAGGCACCATACATATAAGCAGCTTAACTTTTTGCTTTTTTCATTAAAAAAGCTAATGCTTTGTTGCTCCTAATATTACTTCATCAAATCTAAACCTTACTTTTTAAGTTTTCCCATTATAGTTATTGATGGGAGATGAAAACAACCTAAACTGTGTCACATCTTAGAAAGACTAGGTTTTTAAAGTGCATTTTCTGATCACCCACTATCTATGTGAAGTGAATCTCCCATGTGTCAAATAGAGAACAAAATCTAATACTGGAAACCTGTCTGAGCTACGGCTGGTTTATTTTATGATTTGTGACATAAAGTACGAACCACGAAAGGCTTTAACGCAAAGGATTAGCTGATTTGCATTGGAGCTGATTATATGAAATACAGGCAGGAGTAAAGACTTGAAATACAAGCATTTTTAACACATCATCTTCAGTTTGAAGACTGTGTTAAATCAATGGGTCCATTGTGCTCAAGGATGGCATCAATCTTTTATTTCACCACAGCACTGGGAGCACATGAATCGGATCCTCCATACCAGTTTATTGCATTTACTCAGTAAGTTGCTCATTCCCAGTCATCACACTGTCAGCCCTGACATCTTTATTCATGAGCACACACGCTCACTGTAAGTTCCTCTGAGGAGTATTATGAGTTGTGTCTTGAAGCTTGCGACACACAACAGGGAGGATTGCCATGAGACTGGAAGCAACGATAATGCTCAGCGGTTTGGGAGCTCTCATCCTCTGCTCTTTAAAGATTTCAGGCACATGACAGAAAGTAAAGTTCCCCATATTACGTGCAATCCTTTGAGTGCTCTCCCATAACAGACTGAAGAATGTGTTTTAAAATGATCTTACAGATGTCCGTGACTCTTGATTTTAAAGTGATGTAATAACTGCTTCCTGGTTTGATCATAAGTGGAAAAAATAAAATAAAAAAATCAAGTAGAGGCTGTTGGTTGCTGATGGTAGATTAAACATGTATTCATGGCCCAGAATCTAGTCAAACTCACAATTAAAAATTTAAACCCTGTGTCGTTATGATTAAATATTACCTATTTTCCTCTATTTCTAAATGTAATATTGATGTTTTTAGCATGCCCTGCAAATTATCACAAAGGCAATATTAGTTCAAAGCTGAATGCTAGCCTGAAAACGCAACCAAAAAAAGATAAATGTATGTAATAGCTGTTCTACATGAGGAGTGACCTCTGACTGTCTGTGTGCAGCTATGTCAAGCTGGCCATAAAAAGCCCCTGAGAGAGCCTGGTGGGAGGTGGGCAATCTGGGGATTTATACCACTGAGTGGTAACATTCTATTAATTCTCTCTGATTTAGGTTCATTGTTTCTGCAGAACATCATTCACAACAGGGCTGGAATTTACCAACTAGGAATGGCAAATGGCAGCTTAGCAATTAAAAACTGTCAATTTTTACAATGTGGGGCAAATCTATCATAAATAGAGGAATTAGTTGGTGGGCCATTACTTTTTATATGACTTCTTCTTTGAATCAGCAGAACATTGCAGTCTTAGAAATGCAAGGTTATACAGGTTGTATCTAGTGTACAAAAATCAGACTGTTTACAGATTAGAGATTTTACACTTGATGCGAATGTGCTGTCACACGCCAGTGACGAAAAGTGTGCAGAGAGGTGTTTCTTTTCTAAATGTTTTCTGTAGGTGTACAAATATTCCTCAAAATCAATTTCAGTGGGGGCACTGTCATCACCCGAGCTCTGTATCGCCTACAGTAATACCAGATCTGATTTTCCTTACACCATAACAATGGGTGCAGCCAAATCATTCTCAAGCAAAAGCAAAAGCTGTGAAGTTAATCCTGTCCAACTGCTGAGCTGTGTTTCCTTTATGGATCGTATAGAACAGATGGACATAGCCTTTCATCTGAAAAAATTAAGCCAATGTGGAAGCCAACATGCATTCTTTCTAATGACCAGCTGTGGGTGACTTCTATGATGAGTTATGATGTCTGTTTGTGTATAGGTCTATGGCGAGAAAGACCACTTCTTCCTCTTCAGTGTTTTAACTCTATAATGATATAAAAAATGTCTGTTTGTTGCTGAATTCATATCTGCACAGCCCAGTTTTCACTGTGTAAACTAAGATCTCAATTAGACTAATAAAGATGCAGCTGAGATTCAATAATCACGTGTAGCTTCTGATTTTTACGAACCAAAATGGCCTCCACCAAATGGCTGGCCAAAAGGTTTTAAAAGGGGAGTGCATGAATCAGTGGGTGATGTCACGGTTGCTTCATCCATCTGTTTTGTAAGTCTGTTGCTTTCTTTACCATTTCACACTGTTTCTCAAACCAGAACAGTTGTCAGCATATATGGATTCTGCCACATCTTCTACCATTTTAAATATTGAGAATGAAGAAGAGACAATATTTTATTAAAATATAGATACTTTTTTTGTATCATAAAACTTTGAAAGCACTTTTGCTTTCAAAATTGCTTTTTTGGAGCACATCAACTTGAATATATTTGAAACTTCAAAGTTGTTCGTAATAAAATTAAATGGAAGTGCTAGAACCGTGATGAATTGGGCTGCAGAGATCAGCAGAAATGTATCATCACTGCAATATCAAATGTGCAAAATATCAAAAAGAGCTGCTTGGACTGCAATAAATCAAACGTTAATATGATCTGAGTGTACATTCACACAAATGATAGACTGTCACTGTTCTACATACTCAAACTCGGTTTGGATAATAGTGCCATAAAAGTGTCATTATAAACCAAAAGCTGATGAAATGAGCAGATAAATTTGGTCATAACATTGTGATGACATTTCATCGGTTTACTTCAAAGGTGCACGTCTCTTCTTAGTTCTCACCCCCCCAGATGTGTGAGGAGAAAAGTATGTTGCTTCCTCTCACACTGACCACACAGCGTGAAACAGAGTGGAGCTGCAGCAGCACCACGCACATAAAACAGACACCTCCTGATGTTCGGCACGTTGTTGTGCCAGCTCAGTTACTCACCATCCTTCCGGTAGTAGGTGATTTCTACCTTGCGCTCCTCAGAACCCAGCACAGCCTGAGCCAGCTGGTTGATCGCCTCTTTGTCACTGAGTTCCCCATGGAGGAAGTCGCAGGTGCAGGGCCTCTGCATGATGTCCGGTCTGGAGAAGCCTGTCATCTCACAGAAGGCATCATTGCAGTATATAATAGCACAGTTCTCCACTCTGGCATTGGCTATCACAAATTTCCGGTCTGAATAAAATAATAGAAGCAGAATGATGGATGTTGAAGATAAATGTTTTTCAATGACAGCTGACTAACATAAATAAATAGAAATCATTATCAATTAAACTATAATAATAATAATAATAATAATAATAATAATAATAATAATAATAATATAAACACAATTAAGCTGTCTAAAAATAACTGCTAATTTCTGCTAAAAATAACAACACACATCCCCTAAAGTGTTTCTAAAAAAAACAATTTAAACACGTGCTTTCCATTTTTATCTTAACATTAAATTATCAGAGCATGTTCACATTTCCAGGCAGCAGAATTTGTGCAAGAAGGTACTTACTCTGACCCTCGAATTTCCGAATAATTAATCCCAGGAACGTGTTCTGTGGCGCAACGTGACCTCTTCTTACAGGCATGTTTCTTCTTCCCTTTCTTTTTCTTTCTTTCTTTTTTTTTTACTGGGAATTCTCCAATTCTTTCCAAAAKATAGAAAAAAAGCGCCTTTTTACAAGTAAAGCCCGAAGTTGCAAGTGTTGGCTGCTCTTTGTGGTGCTTCCTGTAAATGCATTCTCGACGCAAAACACTCTTTCCACGTTGTGTTTTCAAGCGACTCTMCGCGCGCTGCACTTCATCCAAGGACTTGTTTATCCCGCTTGGATGCCCGAGCGGCGCGTGAACGCTCCCTCTCCGAGACGCGCGGAGTCGGGGAGGAGGATGCTCTGAGTTGGATTCAGTACTTGGAGCATTTCGCGCTGAGGGTCGTGTGTGTGTCTCTCCCTGTGTGCGTGTGTGCGCTCCTGACGCTCTGTTCGCCGTGTGTTTGCCGCCAACTGCGTGGACTCTGGTTAATATGCCAGCAGGGGTGACGTTGCTCCCAGTGGGTTTAGAGTTCCCACCACCTCAGGTCTTTTGTCACAGCCTCACGCGGCTCCAGATGATCGGAAAACACTTGTGTGGCAAACGAGTTTGTACTCCTCGTGATGAAAGGACGCTTTAATGAAGCGTGAGGTCGATGCAGGGAACATCTTATTCCATTTCTGCACATTCAGTAAAGCATTTGAAAAATTCACATTTAATATYAACAAGCAGGGCTAAATTATTAAAGTGTGCGCAGATGACATTTTTGATGCGCACATTAAAGGGACAGTTCCGATATTTGTAAACGGGATAGCTGGGGAAAGGTAATGAACAATCACTACCTTACCTGTGGTAGCTTTTTGAACAGCCTTAGTTTGCAGAAATACTGTAAAGTTAAATTCTGAGCATAAACACACATCATGTTATTCTTAATATCTTGCTGCCAGTGGTGGGCACTAGTCCCCTAAAGGCTACAGCACTAATTGCAGACCTAAATTTCTCTTTGAGCTTTAAGGCTTTTACTAAAACATTTTATTTGTGTGTGGATTTGCACTTTCTAAATTTATTATTTGAGTAGCGCTAAATAAACTATTTCATCAAGTACTGATTGTTATAATCTTTAACAGTCCGATAACAGTTTGCACCCAAAGGCTATATACTCACTGTCCTTCTGGGCCACAGTTTTCATTTAAGAGACACTTCCCACAATTCTTTGCTTTTACGTGGCAGGAAGCAATTTGAGCTATGTGACACTCCCAGTCACAGCCCTTCTCCACCAGCACGCCTGTTGCGGTTCTGATCGTTTTGATTTCTGCCAAATGTGTCTCCGGGTTCCAACCGTGCAGAACCACACAGAACCGGGAAGTTTGTGCCTCCTCTCAGATGATTCAGGGTAGAAGCGAGTAGAGCATGCTTACGATTTTGACATCAGCAGGATGCTGCCCATGGATTAGCTCTTGGATTGACTGACAGAGGAAAGGTGTTACTTGTGTTTCTTGGAGAGAACCTGGTGGCGATCTTGGGAAAGGTAGAACTTCTAAACACCTCCCGGAGAGCGATGAAGGAGACAAAACCGAGCAGATATCAAAACAAACTGGCCGCCCATGGTTACACAAGCACTTCAGCACAGCAACAATAA
>NW_013952411.1:2412396-2413690 GCF_001266775.1 Austrofundulus limnaeus | reverse complement strand
ACACACACACACACACACACACACACACACACACACACACACACACACACACACACACACACACACACACCTGAGCAGAACCGAACAGGCTCGAACCAGACTAGAACCATGTTCATGAAGAAGGGGCGGCAACTGGAGCCAAAACCTTAGCAGGGAAAAGTTTAAATTCATGTTCTTATTTTGATGTGAAGACAGATTCCTATCTTCCGTGTTTTTCAATCCATCCTGTACCCACAATGCATCACTTCATTTATCCAATAAACAGTTTAAAATTACTAATATATTGTATGTTTTCATACCAAAGTCCAACCATAAACAGAAGAACATKACCAGGAAGCAGCAGAAATAGCAATCCACAACTGTTTATTATCACAATGAGCCAAAAGTCTGTTTCAACAAGTCACCTCCCCAAAATGCGGCATTATGTGCAATGCTGTAAAAATAAATTGATTTGCCTCTAGTTGGCAGTATTATACAAAAGTGGCTCATGTTATGGCTGGAATCTACTCTGGTGAACTTTGAGTCAATTCTGTGCATTTTACTTAGCTTTAGCTAAGATTTATTGAACATGAGCGCTTTAGAACTTGCAGAACAATCTTTTGGAATATCACTGCCCACCATTATGGTGTGGTATGAGGGCCAAAATTAAGACCACTGAGCAACCAGCAGTTGCTACATTCTTGTAGCAGGAGAATATATGTATACCTAAGCCAGTTATTGATCTGCCAGCACCGGTAACTATGCAGCTGGCCCCAGTACATGTGAGGCCAGAGTTGGCAAATGAGAAGGAAACTTTTAATTTGCATTAGCATCAGAAAGGCTAGTGACTAGCATGGATAAACTCGCATTAGCATTGGAGAGGGTAGCAACTAGCATTGATAACTTGGCGTTAGCATTAACTACTCAGTTAGCAGTGCTGGCATATCATTAATCAGATCAATAGTTATCTTAGGAATATAGTCTCCTGCTACAAGGATGTAACAACCGCTGGTTGTGCAATAGTCCTAATTTTGGCCCTCATACCACGCCATACTGTTTGGGTGACCTCTGTACGCATGACAGCATGAAAGAGACCACCTGCGGAGGGTGAGAAGGGAATTTTTATATGTATATATATATATATATATCATAAAAACATCATATGTATTTTCAACCCATTCTCACTCCCAAGTCGTCACATATTGACGCGTTTCGAAGGTTCCCTCTACGTCCGATTTTGACGCGCAGGGTACCCCCGTCACGTCAGTTACTGACGAGATGGGGCGGAAGCTGCTGTCATATTTTCAGAAAGTGT
>NW_013952411.1:2384982-2411566 GCF_001266775.1 Austrofundulus limnaeus | reverse complement strand
GCTGCATGTGTGGCAGGTTTTAAGCAGCAATCAAGCAAACCAGCAGCACCTGTAGAAGGTTTTTCTCCAAACCCTGCTAAGAAAAAAAGAGCAGAGACAAACTAGGGACCAAAACACTATTTTATAAAACATTTACAGTGTATTACATGGTTATTCCAGTAGGAAAAATAAATAAATAAACGGTTCCTGCCTCTGCAGCTATTTTTTGCACTTTGAAATCAAATTTGACGTATTTAACCTTAATACAAACTGACAGCAATATACAGGTTTGAAAAAACATGCAAAAAACTTTGCATGAACCACTGTGACATTTTTTAGGCTGGAGTTATTTTAAGATGGCAGCAATTTGAGTAGAAATGATACCCTAACTGTTTTTGAGTGAAAACAGGTAATAATTATTCAAAGAGCAGTGTAGTGTTGTGGGAAATATGCTTATTTGCTTTCTTGAACAGTTCACCAATTAGCATATTTCATTAGGCTTCATATTCCATAACACAGCTGTGAAAACATCAGTTTAGCTTTTCACCCGAGGTTACGTGCTGGGCTGTTTCTTCATTGCTTGTATCTGCTGGGAGACGGATTTTGATTAGCATGAATAGAGCTGCACTACTTTTCTCTCATTTCATGTTAAGCAATTTGGGAGTTAGTTCCATAGACTGAAGGGGAAGATTGTGGGGTGTTCATGCTTACATTGCTTCAATTCGTAGCAAGAAAAAAACTATAAATAAATAAAAAAATAAAAAAAGCAAAGGATAATTTCCCAGGCTGCACAAACCACTGCACTCATGCAAAATATATTAAATTCTGTGTATGTTATGCAATTTGAAAAGGAAAGCACAGCTGAATTTTGTTAAAGGCACAACTGCTCTAGCTCAAAAATATGCAGCGTTGCTTGACTTGTGAAACATCCTCTAGCTAGAAACTTGAGACATAAATGTTTCTTTCAGCCCACTGTCAGAGTTAAAACATGCAGGTTCCTTAAGCACACACTCCTGTCATTTTTTTAAGTGTATAACTTCACTGCTTCCAAATGTTGTCATTTAAGACTGCTTGGGTCTTATGTCTGACTTATTCTTAACATTTTGTCAAAGTTTTATTCAGCTTTAACTTGAAATGAAGCACAGTATTCTACAGAAATTGTAAAAACCTTTTAGTGGTATTTAATTTTATGAAGTCATGCTGCAGATGCAGTGGTGCTGTCCATGGTGCTGAACAGGATGATGCATTTATTGTTAAAGACACGTACTGTACATGTTGTAGGAGAATACATATGCTTACCTACCTACCTGCCTGGGCTCTACCATACCAGACAAGCTTAGGCTGTGCACAGATGACAGACAGTCCTGCACATATTAGCAGGCAAAGCATATATGGAATACCATAACAAAGGGACTGGAAAAACGTTGGTGCAGAATGGACTTGAGGTCCCACAGTCAAAGTCATTGATTCTACCAAGCGTGGTGGAGAATGACAGGTCCAAGATAGTGTGAGACCTCCACAGCCAGACTGACAAACAGGTGATGGCTAACCAAAAGGACGCTGTGGTCAACAAACTGCAAGAGCGGGAAGTGGTGATAGATGTAGGAATCCCAAGTGACTGTAATACCACAAAGAAGGAGAACAAGAAGAACAGGAAAGGGGCTGAAAGAGGAAATAGAGAAGCTGTGGAAAGTCAAGACCTCAGCGGTGCCAGTGGTCCTTGTAGCACTCTGTGCTGTGACCTCCAAACTGTAAGAGTGGTCCCAGGCAATCCCAAGAACAACCTTAGAGAATAGCACAGTTCTAGAAACTATAACACCAGAGGTGATGAGTTGTGAAAGGCTTTTTAAATTGAATGAATCAAGTCACAGACAGTTCTAGCTGTCCCTGCTATTCCACTGTGATGAAGAACAAGCAGAGGGTTGTGGCAGTTGTGATGAGTGGACACACTCAAGGAGTGAGAAGGAAGAGGTTGCACACTCGACAACAGTAGCCAGGGAAGTATGACAGCATGTAGTGACATTACTACGTATGTTTGTAGTGACTTAAATTTAACCCATGTCACTGACTATACTGCACGAGATAAAAGACTGGCTACTTTCAAGGGCTGTTGGAAAGGAAAAGCTCCTCGAGACCCTGCTCCTTTCAAAGAGCAATGGATGTATTTTTATATAGGTATATGAATTTTTAACTGGTTTGAAACTGTATAATGGTTAGAAAAACATGATTTTGTGTTCTTGTTACTTTTTAAAATGGATTTTATTTTTCTGATTTTACTATGTGAGGCTGGAGTGAACAAACAATACTATTTTCAAAAATGTCTTTCGAGTTTTGTATGTTCCCACTTTCCACTTTGTTTTTTTAATACTTTTATACATTTTGGAAATAGAGGTGAGGGAGAGTTGTTTACAATTTGCAAATCCACAGCTAAATGGACACTGTAGGAAGATGGACAAAACCCATATTTGAGATGCTTTTATTATCCCTGTCAAAACCAAGCTAATGTATTTTTGCCTGTTTGATAAAATATAAAGTGTAGAGTCTGAGTACAAAAGGTTGTGTGTCAGTGCAGTGGGCTTTCCATGATGGCAAACCCAGAATACTAAGTATATTTTCCATTCTGAGCAAAAAAAAAAAAAAAACATTAGGTGATGCACGTGTGTTGTGTTGTCACACTAGGAAGGTAGCCAAGTTTTAATCCAGGTCACATTACCGCGAGGTGAGTATGAAAGGCTGACTAATTCACTGTCCACGGCGCACTCCATATTCACTGAGCCATTGGAAAAGAGGCATTTTTTCAATAAAATGCAATTGCATTCTCAAAGTATCTCTCACTCTCCCTCAGTCGAACACACACACAAAGCTTTCCTCATGATTTTCATGAATGGATGGATGAAAAGCAATCGTCTGCTTTGCATGCACTCATTCAAGTGCATCTAATCTGTGCAGACTGCAACCGCGTGGTGAACAAATGAAAATGTATGCATGATGGGAAACCACACTTACAGTTTCCAAACATCTGCCCCAGTATTTTCTTAAGCCCATCAAACATCTGGCCAATTGGAAGCGAGACAGCACAATTAATGCACACAAATACGAGAGCCAGAAATCATGCATATTTTATCAGGTTTTCATGGCATATTTCCCACAGGCACCATTCCCAAAACAAACACAAAAAAGAAGATACAATTAGCACATATTTGGTGCTCATCAAATACGTTGCATTGTTTTTAAATAATTTTTTTATTTATGTGTTTTTATCTGACCGATTTATCTGCAATGAGTGATACAGTATGACGAGYAAGTCAGGGTCGACATGTACCTCCTCTTAGTCCACAACAAAATCCGACCATCAATCCTGAATAAACAGGCTCCCTCCTCAGGGTCTGGAAGCGGTTTAGGAAAGGATTAAACTCACACTGGGCCAGCCCTCTCCTGTAACGGTCTGGGTGGGGGGAACCACATTAAATCAAAATCTCTTCAAACAAGTAACATTGTAAACAAACAGAGAAATACAAACCTAAAGGCTCAGATAGTAGTGATATCAAAAAAGCGCACAGTTATCCTGGTTTGCTTGACCCTGAAATCTCTTTRCACCACACTCATTAATGAAACTATCTAATTATTTATTTACATTGTTATTAGTTGCATTTGTGGTAATAGAAATAGTAGCAATGTTTGTGTCTAACAGTTTATCTGTGCTGCTCTGCAAAATGAGCTCGCTTAAAAAAGACAGCTTGGAAAGCAATCTTACGACTTTGCAAATAACAGACAAAGTGGGATCTCCTCAGGTCGCGGGGCATTGTCTGCCTTTTTTTTAATCAAATTRCGGTTTGTCGACAGCTGCAGCAAGTAAAAGCAAATAGTAACGGGGCGGTTCAATGCACAAATGGGAAGCAATGTTCCCACGCTGAGATGTGTGTCTCAGAGCTGCTCCTGCTCAAATTGCATCAGCATCATGTATGTGGATTACACTAGYTCATTCATGATCGACACACAGCACAAACGTATTGCAGCATGCAGTTTTGTTTTGTGAGGATTAAAACTTTATTTTTTGAAATAGAATTAAGGATGTACAATTATTATTATGGAGACGATCAGAATTTTTTTTGCTTTTTTTATATTTTACCGGTCATGTACCTGAGAGCACTCAATTTTCTGAGTGAAATACAGTCCTGTCTGTGAGAGAATGGGAAGATGGTCGTGTCAATCGAAACTGGTCCACTGAGTTGTTATAGATGAAAGTTTTAGARATTTGGAAATAAAGGAGAGCCCTTCAATCAAAGTAAAAATAAAACACCCACAAATAACCTCTGTACCAGGAAGCATTCATCATTTGACCAACAAAATGAATGTCCACCTGCTCAGGCAGAGATTACTGACTCACATCTGGACTTCAGTTTGGAAACATGGAAACACATTTTTTGCACAAACAACCAAATTTAGTTTACATTATTTTAAACAAGTTAAATTCTAAAATAAAAAAATACATATATCTGGCTTCAAAGGGTTTTAGCATGTGTGGATGAATGCTGTGGGCTGTTTGGAAAATCTTTTGCCATTCATTCATTCAGTCTGTCATTCATTCATATCCCATAATCTCTGAGAATCTAGAGCAATCTGCAAAACAGCAGCCGCCACCGCAGCAGGAACCGTCCGTAGCCTAATCCAGGTCTCACGACAGAGGAGCTCGCTCTCTCTTCGCTCACTCTGTTTTCGCTGCTGCCGCCCATACCCTCGCACCCATGGAGCGCAGTCGTGGGGCTTACTCATGGTTCGTATATGCCGTTATATCCCCATCTTTGAAAATAATCCACTGCTGAAAAACATTGCTTCCTCTTCTGCTGTGCCTCAGCTCATAGACCCTAGCACACATTCTGCACCATCTGCTACCAATGAGACGGGGGAAAAAAGGCTACCCTGCACTTGTGGCTTACTGTGAGACTTAACAATATCATTTAATCTGCCAGAGGTCAGCACTCACTCCCTTTGGCCCTGTCGCAAATGTTCGACATGTCGCGCAGGATGGAAAATATTCTGTGACAAATGGCTTTTATAAACAACATCACGGCGCAAAATTACAGCAGAGGTTTCCTGCCATTAACCTGTAACCAGAAACTGTTCAGAACCAGGGCAGATCCCATTCTGTTAGCTTGCTAAGTCAAAAGTATCGCAGCATCTGTCCTTAGTGTYATCGCTGCTCCGGCCCTGTGTGAATGCAGCTGCAGACTCCAGGCACATTCACCATATGTTGCCACCCACAAACAGGCTCCAAAGTCATCTGACAGTGAACCACTGCCTGCGTGTGTGTTGCCATTTGCCTGTTTCCGGGCTGCGACTGCTGATTCATCACGAGGCCGGACATCATCTGTAGGTCAGCCATCCATTGTTGTTTATCTGACCGTCACTGGAGAGAGACTTAACACTGATCACTGAAACTTATACGTATTCTTTCAGAATCAGGCATTATCACATATAATCTCTTAATTTAGATTGACAAAAAATAAAAATAAAAATAAAAAATAAGAAAAGCTTATTGTTTAATGTATGACATTACTATCAAATGTTGCACACCTTTCAAACAAATATTTTACTTCTTTTTAAATTCTCTTACCATAACATTAAATTTGCCACTATCAGAGTTTTTTCCTTCATTTTTGCAGTAAAAACTGCTTTCTGAAACAATACATCAAACAATATGGGACAATGCTCATTTTTTCAGGGGATGGTTTAATCCCTGATTACATGAGCAGGCCATCATCATTGAATTTATTCCTACTTATAAACAATTTATGTCACAAATAATTGATGGTTATTTAAAAAATTATTTAAAAATCTGATGCAGAGGAACAAAAAAATCTAATAATTTTGATTTAAGTGTTAATGTTCCACATGGATTTAGTAGAAACTTTATCGAATAATTTCTGAACTTGGATTCACAAACCTCACTTTTTCACCACCATTTCCATTTAGAATATGTTTAAATGATTCTGGTTTATTTTACTAGATTAATCACTTATGATTTTATTATTTCAGTCAATAATCCACTTAGATATTACACAAATATGTTTTAGGGCAATTTTAGGTTTACTAGATATAACAACAATTTAAGTTTGAATCAAAAATACTTCTTTTTCATGTCATTTTAGTTATACTTTTATTTATGTTTTCATGACATATTTTATTGAAATTTCTATGCATTAAAAGCATATTTAGTTTATGCTATTTTCCCCTCACTTGCTTGGACTTATTCAGGATACTGCGGGGCAGTGGTGAGGGTCATTTTAGAACAACTTTGCATGCTTCATGCGTTTAAAAAATTTAGTTCAGTCTTTTTTTACAGATAAATATTTCACCCATTTTCTCCCCTGCAACTTTAAACATCCTTTAGTTTGAAATTAACTTTGTAAAATGTACAGTATCAGGTAACCTTTTTCTAAGTGAATCCCATTTAAACTGTAACGAGTCACATTCAATTAGACTGTTAACGAATCACAGCAATGCATGTAAGCTTTGTTCCACATTTTCTCCGTTTCCCCACTCAAACCTGAACATACTGTTTGAAATACCACTATCAGCAGCGTATTTTTAATAGGACACTCTGACAGCATCCTTACTTAGTCTAAAGGGAAAACTTGCTCAACAAATGTCAGCAAAATGTGGAAAAAGCTACAACTATTCCCAACCTCTTGTCAAAATTTAGACGCCAGCACTTCATTACCAACTTGTAAAATTGCTGGCGGAGCTTATTGGAATGATTAGCTCTCTTTTTTTCCTGCTATCTCCTGTCTGATCAGCGGTTACCATGGAAACTGATGTTCCCCTCTAGACATGCCACGGCCCTGCTCTCCCCGGCAATGTTGGCTACTTTGTTCTAGGTTAGTTTTCTAACCTAGAATATGTTTTTATAGTGACTGAGCTCTGCAGATGCACCTTGAAGTTTCAAGTTAACAAGTAAACTGGGTCCCAAGACTTATTGGTCTATGGAGTTAAAAATGCAAAACATCATTCTCTAGCTGACAATCAATATGTTTAAGAAAAGAAAAGTCTGTCTGCATGGCACAGCACACACAGGGAACTCTTAGTACGAGTACTCAGGCTGATAGCTCTCCCTCTGGAGGGCAGCCAATAAAAATGCCCGTACCCACATGCGAACTTCCTGACAGTGATATGTCATGCATCACATAAGATAGCCCCCTCACACGTCATACAGACATTCCTACAGAAATAGTCCGTGTTATAATGGAGGCAGCTATGGCTGTCTTTTCATTCAACGAGAACATATGCAGCCTCCCCACTGGCAAATGACGGTTTTACATGTGCCTGTAGCTTATTAATTTGCCTCTTTTTAAAGGTGAAAGGTCTATTTTCGATAGTAAGACCTGCCGCCTCAGCATTTTTAAAACGATTCTCTCCATCATCCAGTGGAGCAGGAGTTGTGCAGAGGTATTTTCTGCACGCACAAGAAATACAGCAGAAAAAAAAATCAAAAAGTAATGTTCGTAAAAATTTGCATAGTTTTCTTAGGAAGACTATTTTCAACCATTTGTGTAGTCTCAAAACAATGCTAACCTTGTAAAAGTAGATCTGGGAATTTGCTAATTTTATTCAATTGTGTTTCATAGCAATGTGTTTTGTAACAACTAGATGGTGGAGTTTGTAAAAAAATAGGTAGTGTTACATGCTGCAGACAGGCCTGGCAAACTTGTGTTGGTTAAAATAACCGAATTATGCTTATGCAAATATTGAAATGTTATCCAAAATGGGCAGATACATGTCTGCAAGACGGTCCAGACTGTCATCCTGAGGTGCACTGTAGCTTCAGATGAACTTTGCATCAAGTATTCACCTTCAGTATGCCAGCATGTTACCACTACTGCAGCCTGCTTTCGTTTCTTTTCCTGCACCATCTCTGTCATTCCAGCATCCACAGCAGAGTAAGTTTCTCTTTCACAATGTAACATAAAAACATAGGAACAGAAACAAAAAAGTGATGAGATCAGTTACTAAATGTCTGACTGGAAAGTTTTATTTTATTATTATTACKTTTTYCTGTGACTAGACTAGTCTGTTCACTGGTCATTGAGTAAAATATCTTGATTGTTAGATTGGTCAACGCTTTTGAGGAACATGTTCAAAACATACAGGCCTTAAAATTACATTACATTACAGACTTGTTTATTCACAATTGTTTTTCACTTAAGGATTAGTTAGAATTTTAGTATTTAGCATTTACAGAGTTGAGAAACTCTCCAGCTTATGATTTGGAGATTTTGTGCTGGTTGCCAAAAATATTTTTGTCACAGTATAATACTGTATATTAGAGTCATGGTTGTTGTATGCAGTTTATGGGTCTGTGCTGACACCATGTGGTTAATACAACAAGGTGCATCATTGACCTTTAAAGGACAGCTGCAAACTAATGGAAACATGGTTTCACATTACAGATATCTGAACAGAATGTTGTTACTTTTTACCTCCTTTCTTAAAAATGTGGATGCAGAGCAATGCCATGCTGTCTTCTCACCCAGTCCTACACAGCATTCCAATTTTCTTGCACTTTTCTGTTGTGAAATAAGTGAATGTACTATTCATAGTAAAAATACTTATTTTGCATAACTTTCAACATCAAGAAGAAAAATAATAATAATTAATGTCACTCATTAATGTCATTCATTTCTGACAATGTCTCGCCCTTCATGTATGAATATTTTCTCTGACTTTGAATGTTTTCAGAGTATTTTATGCTAAATATGATAAAAGATCATTTCCATTTTTTAATTACTGATTTATTATTTTCCAACAGAGTGTAGCATAAAATGATAAAAAAATTAAAAATAATAAAAAAAAAAATACTTGCTCTGCACTCACTGCTTTGTTCTTGCAGTAAAATTATGTAAACAGTAGAGGGCAGTATCGTTCAATGTATAGTCAAGAATTCAAAGGCCTGTACATTTATATATTTTTGAATTTATGTATTATAATTACTGTCTCAACAGATTAATTTTCTATAGGGGAAAAAAAGTTTAAAGCACAGTTTTATACTAACGTTGTTCTAATTGAGAACATATAATAACTAGTAAAGTTTTACTTTTATAAAACTAATAAAATTACTGTATGCACTTGGAGTTTTTCAAAATTAAAATAAAACTACTTGTGGAGTCAAGTAATCAGAGAATTATTACAGATATACTATAACATACATGGCAGCTTTTTTTGTCCTAAGGCTGTTGATGGTCGTTAAACTCCAAACCCCAAACCCTAAAATTTTATTTTATTGTAATCTGCATCGATTTAGCAAATATTAAACCAATATTCTACCTCCCATAAACAGCAGCTTATTATGTATTTTATTGCAAAGGTATTTTAAAACTTGCAGCCATTCAATAGATACAACACTAAACAAGATTCACAACATCTTTATAAGAATTTCTTTTCTGTCTTGTTGTCTTGTTTACAGGTATTGTACTGGTTTGCAGACTGGTTGCAGTTTTGAAATGGCTGAGAAATATGAGTCAGTTTAAAGTACATTAAACTGTACAAACAGGAAGATAGACAGACAGACAGACAGACAGACAGACAGACAGACAGACAGAAACAGGGCTTAATTGTGTCAGTGACATTATAATCCACTGATTCTTATTGTGATATATCTGTTTTGAAACAAAATATGTGCACTTTGAAACCTCTTAAATTAAATAAAGTGAAGAATGTAAAAGTCAAAACTAAGTATGGCATTAATGATAGAAAGTTGTGAGAAGGGGGTTGATGCCATACCTATGTAACATTCATATAATTTGAATTATGAATCAGAGTGAGGAGAACTCTATGTTCTAAGATGATGAATATTTAAATGATTGAGTATAAAGATCATCATATTGACGAAAGATGAATACCAATGTCCTCCTTTCTGAGTGTGATTAGAGGTTAAATAGAATGCAAACTGCAKAATTTATTCTCATTCTTGCATTTCTGCACCTTTTGAGTAGTCCTTTCTTAGATTTGTTAACTTTTTTCTCCAACCTTTGTTAAACGGAACGTATGACAAGGTGCAGAATGCAAATGGGGGATATTTGGTGTCTTTTGTTTGAGGCGCTTCAAAGTTAAAGACACACTTCAGCTGTCATTGTGCTGTTTTTTTATTTATCTTTTTGCATGAGAGCCATTCGGTAACAAATCTTACAAAGTCAAGGCCCATGCTCCAGTAGCTGATATATCAGACCACCCACTGTCCCCCAATGATGCAGACCTTCTGAGCGAGCTATTAAATTGAATGTTGTATTTAACTGGTTTGGAGCCAGGGCAAAGTTACATGCTTTTGTATCGTTCAGACTCTTCTCTCTGGCGGAATCCGCTTATTTTAGGGAGAGTGGAGGCAAAGAGAAGAAAAAAAATGTGGGAGTTAGAGCTTGTGCAGGTGAGAGTGTCTAACAGTGAGGAAATCAATATGATGTAAATTATTAAGAGCTCAGGAATGCGTCTGACCCCTACTGTCTTGCAGCAGGCTGGGCTCTGAAGGCTGGCAGGTGGACGCAAGCTTGGACTCTCCCTCTAACACTCATTAGTGGCTGGAAGCCGAGGCTCCTTGTGAGCGGGAAGGCAGGGATCACAGCGGGGAAGTGATGGCCCAGGCCTCTCACATCCCAGCTCAGCCTTCGCTCCGGCTTTGCCAGCCTCTCCCTGGAAGCTCATTAGTAAGTGCACTGATGCATAAGAGCTAGTCATTAACTGGGCTTTTTTTTTTTCCGTCTTCATCTCTCGTTCCCTCGACACCATCTCTGATCCTGAAGACCGGTGGCAGTGCTGGTTTAAAAGACAAGAGGAGTCCACATTACCGCAGGAGCTCGAGACGTATGGATATGAGACGGCGATAGCCATCAGAGTTTTTGTCTTTCTTTTTTTAATGGATGGAGGGAAGCAATGGGGCGGATGAGGTGTGGGTGTCAATTTTGAGTTTTTCAAATGGAGTCCATCCACAGCCCTTGAAACCAAAGAGTAAACATTAGCACTTGACCAGGGCTTTGGCTGCGCTCCCCTTTCTTCCTCCACGGTTGGTTTTGATCTGGGGTATTTGCTTTTGCTGCTGGCCAGATCTCCCCCCTCAGCACCTGACGGTTGCCCAGGCTCTGAGTAAATAAGATCCGGGGCCCAGGCCTCTTCTGGGGCTGATGGGTAAACAAGGTCTCTGGTGTGTGCAGCGTGCCTGGCAGCAGGGTGAGCACTAGTGTGGAGGCCCCTAGAGATGGGCCATCCCCCATCTCTAAGTCTGGCTCTTTAATTCTYTTATCTCCTCTCCCTTAAAGTTTCTCCACTCCACTTCCCCACCAGAGAAGACACACACCAATACAAACAAGCACACTCACAAACAGACCTCCTTCTCAGCAGGCGTGCTGATCAATGTTTAGCAGTTAACAGGAACATTTATGGCTTTCGAACTGAATCAAAGAAAATAACTTCATCACGTGTATACTCCTAGACTGGTACATACAGCATGTAAACAATTCTCAGTTATTCATGTTTTGTCATGAGCTTTTGTTAATCTGGAAAAATAAAATGCAGATGGATCTCATTAGAATTTAAAGATTCTATAATTAAAAGTGTTTGGAGATCATGCAGGATCAAGCTCCTGTCTCCGAGGAGCAGTTTGGCATTTACTAAGTCTTTAAATGTCAGAGAGATAAATGATGATGATCGCACCTGTAATACTGTAATTACTTTTTCAATGGTAATCTTCCAAGCCCACAAACAAATGGATTTCATATACTACCGAAAGATTAAACAATTTAACACCTGATGTCTCCATGATTTATTAAAACAACAAACAAA
This sequence comes from Austrofundulus limnaeus, assembly GCF_001266775.1. NCBI lineage: Eukaryota > Metazoa > Chordata > Actinopteri > Cyprinodontiformes > Rivulidae > Austrofundulus > Austrofundulus limnaeus. The sequence goes on along the minus strand of NW_013952411.1, from coordinate 2,399,761 downwards.
CAAAAATAAGCCATAGGGGAGCTGCAAAACAYAACAGTCTTTATATTGCTCAACCTACATGTTGTTTGCCTTTATACTTCCAGTTCAGCCAGGCTAACAGTGTTTCTGGTTTTCTTGAGGTTTTCTTATGAATACAAACCTCTCACCAGCTGTGTATTTTTAGCAGTACATTTAAAATACATCAAGTTTTAATGACGTGTCATTCAGTCGGGGATTTGTCTTTGTGAAAGTTTACTGAGTCAGATCTCGCCAGCTTAATATGATCTGGCAGTAGCAATGCAGGATCCCATTATGCCAATTAATCCAAGTTGTAACTCACAGACTCCTGCTGACCAATTCACATCCACAGTCGATAGATTTTGGCTGCAGGAGCCTCAACCCTCCTTGCTGGAGCCAAGAACTGCAAGAATCCCACCACCTCTTTAAGCCCCATCACATTGTCTTTTGATTGCCAGCAATTAGCAAAGCCAGGCAGGCTGAGAAATGACAAGATGGGGCATGGCTATTGCAATGCATGGACGTTGTTGGCTCACCCGCCAGCTGAAAGCTTCAACAATGTTTGTTAACCCCCAGGGTCACCGCTGAATCACTAGCCCAGACAGAAAACAAGATTTATGTAGCACAAATCAATACRCATTCAGACTTTTACCATTGTGCTGCACCAATCTAGGGACTTTGCTCTATCAGTCTAACATGACACTAATGTGTTTTTATTTCTGTTTAACTCAGCCAGTGATGAATCCATTGGCAGACCAAGAAGGAGACAGTGAGAGAAGTGGGCTGCCCTTGATTAGTTGGGGAACACACGGCAACATGCAGAGGCTGATGCAGTGGCATGCCACCGAGGCAATGACCCATCAGTCTTCAAGTTTCCCACTGGGGATTATTTATCTGCTGTTTATTTATTGGGAGTAAATTCAGCAATTTACATCCTAGTGTCTAACAGTGTATCAAATGACAGCGTGTTTGAGTGTTCACCAGCCAACCTAAATGGTTCTCTTTATTCACTCTGCCATCCGCTTTGATTTCATTAACATTGCTTGTCAACCTAACACAAAAGGACGCACACCTGGCACAACACTCACTGCAAACAACTCCAGACTAAATCATTGTTGAGTAGGAATCCTCTTTTTTCCAAGCTGGCAGGCCAATAATGTAAAATGTGTTTAATGTCTTTCCTGCTAACCGCATTAAAGAGGCGAATTGGAAAGTGACGTGGGTGACGAGCAGCGTTCTCTGAGTGCTGACCAGCAGGCACAATGGAGAGGGGACGAGTCCGGTGCCAAGTTCTATTTCAGGGGGCCGCATTCCAAGTGATTGGAAGGCTTGTGAAACACTCGCTGGTGACAGAAACAAGAGTGTGGATCCAGCAGCCGCTGGGCAAAGTGCCAGGTGTGCAGTCTTTACTCGCAGCATTTCTCTCACTCACTCTATCGCTCTCGTGCACACATTWGTGACACATTAACAACAATCACAATGCGATCGCTGGGATAGCTTACCCAGCATTCTTTTTCTGTGTGTCATTGCATACTTGTTTTTTTGTTATGTTAATAAGATATCTTGTGAGGCAAGCTTTTTCAAATCCCTTTGATTTATGAAATATAAAACATTTAAAATAGAGAAACATTGCAAGAAAATGTTCAAAACTGATGATTGAGTCGTGATTTATTCTGCAGTATAATGTATGCCAACTTTTATACCTTTTGCACTTCAATCACTTTGAACTCGGGGTGTGAATCATCAGCGTTGCCACAGTACAATATTATAYTGATTTGACAGGAGTATGATACAATGTTTCTCAATATCCCAAAGTCTCTCATGATACATTTTTAATTTGTATAAAGTCATAAGTCTGTGAGCACTTTGATGCAAAATTATATGCCTGTGTAAAACAAACTTATTGGGTTGGATCAGGAGTGCCCAAACTTTTTTGCACAGAGGGCCATAATTAAAACTTATCTGAGGGCTGTGGGCCAAATTTAATAATATAATACATTAAATACAAGTACTTCTTAAATACAGTGCTTTTCTTTTATATTATTAAGCTAGCAGCCAGAGCAGTAGCCCACGTATTTTTTCTTTTTTTTGTTTTTATTTAGAAAGGGCCCTTGGAGAAAGTTTGACATAGGGTTGGGAAGCAAAGTCTCATGGGACATTTCATAAATTGATTTTGTGGTCTTTTAAAGTAGAGGTTCTCAAACTGGGATCTGCGAGCCATGTCTTGGGAGTCCTCAAAAAAGGTCAATAATTAATGTTCATTTATTTTTTGTTTTAATAATTGCATGTAGGGAACAATGCACTAGTAAAACAAACATTCTCAACCAAACAAAATCATATTCTTATGGCATTTGAGGGATAAAATGTGGGTTTAAAATGGGGTTTAGGAGGGGGTCCCTGGAATTTTTTCACCCTTGTAAGACCCAAAAAATTTGTGAACTCCTGATAAAGTGTGAAACTCTGCTGGTGGGCCAAATCAATTGGCTTGGTGGGCCAGTTTTGGCCCGCAGGCCCCACTTTGGGTGCCTTTGGGTTAGATGGTCATGAAATTGATTCACATCGGGCACATGATGACAATATGGATTGAGGATTTGGTTTGCTCTAGTGTAATTAAACCAATAAACATTTAATCAATATATTGATGTGGATTCAGTGTTACACACCTACTTTGTACTCATGCTTTTGTGGGTGCAAGAAAAGCTAATTGACGTGGGCTTCACGATGACAACTACTCAAATGTTAATTGAGTACGGTTAAGTAAAGTCAGGTTTATAATTTATTTCCTTCATCACAAAACATTTTGACAAGAAAAAACTAAAACGAAAAGGTAAAAACTATGCTGACTTTTAGGATATGAGATTACCATAAACCTTAAAATATCATTTTTGTTTCTATGATCAGTATGAAGAACATTTTTGACACCATCTTTGCATATTGTTTTTTGTGTTGTTCATAACTTAATACAAAATACAGTATATCACAGATATACAAGATATACATTTTTTTTTCAAATATTGAATTTGATGCCTGCAACACATTCCAAAATACAAAAAGTTGTGGAATGCATTCCACAGGTAAACAGATTAATAAGGAATATGTGTCATGATTGAGTATAAAGGGAGCATCCCTGAAAGGCTCAGTTGTTTACAAGCAAGGATTGGTCAGGTTTCATCACCTCATCATTTATTTATTTATTAACCTTTATTTAATTAGGAAAATCCCATTGAAATCACAGATTTCTTTTGCAAGGGAGACCTGGACCTGAAAGTAACCTATTGAACAGGTTTTTGGTCTGTGGGGGAAAGCTGAGTACCCAAAGAACACCCACGCAAGCACGAGGAGAACATGCAAACTCCACACAGAAAAACCCCCAAGTCTGAACCAGGGATCAAAAGGACCCTCTTGCTGTGAGGCATCAGTGCTAACAACTGAGCCGTTGTGCTACAACTGCGTGAGCAAATAGTCCAACAGTTTAAGAACAAAGTTTTTTTTTGTAGGACTTCCTTGTTTGTGAGCTGGGTCACTCGGACTGGTGTGATCATATCCCCATCTTCAATGATGTCATTAACAGAAGGCGTGACTCAGGTAAGTGTGAAAACCACTGTGTTGTAAACGAAACCGTGCCAACTGACATTGATCTGATGTTATGAAATATGGTAATCCCTGCATGCACAACTACTCAAGTCTAACTTTGACTATGTTTCCTGTGTATAATTAGAGTTTGTACTGAACACCTTATTTCTTTCAACAGAAAAAAATATGTTGTACTTCACTACATTTGCTTTAATGTATACATATATTTAAGTACAGTATGTGTGAACTACTCAGTATATGTGTATGTGCAAAGCCAACCTACTATCTGGGTCCATCCCTATGCAGCCACATTTTAATCCATATCTTGTCTTGATGGTGAGGCTGATGACTGGATAAACAGTCAAGATTATTGTCCAAGAAAATGAAAGCATATGCACAATTTAAATTTTAATGAGCAAGTGAACGTCATAAAATAAATTGTCCTGGCAAAACTGTCTCCTGCAATGAAGCTCTATCCTAACATAGTGATTAAATATTTTATTGAAAATGTCAATAGAAGTTAGTATTATAATCTAATTTGCATTACGTTAAGATATATATGGTGCATAAAAAGTCAATCAGAGCATACAGAGGAGTATTTTTTCCATTTGATTATGTTATGATACGTCCATAATGGGTCGAGCCATGTGTTGCATGTTGCTCTTTGTAAATTTGTTTTGACTGGGATGTGTATGATGAAGCCATGCATGAAATTTATGCATGGCTGATGCAAAGTTCAGTAGGCCTATGCCAAACAAAATGCTGTTCAATTAAAAGGAAAGCAATGGCGTCCTATATAATAAGGGATATCTGTGCATACGTAAAGTGACAGAAAGGCATGATGGCTCATTCATGCCATGCTATGTAATTTGGTTAATGCATTTCCCCATGCTCTTTAAAACACTTGCACATTCAAATTTGCCATTATAATCTCTATGACAGAGGACATTAATTAYGTTCACTGGCTGATCTCTGTTTCTTCACAACATCACTGATTAAAATTTCACACATTGTAATGATGTGCTTCAGAGCTAGAAGCTGTGAAGCAGTCGGAAGCGTTCAGCGGGCTTGAAATCCTATTCTTCGGAGGTTTGTACCCCCCCAACCCCCTCCCAAAAGGACACATGTAATCCAAATCAAAGCTGTTAAGTGCTTGAGGAGAAGCTTTATTTACATGCAAATGGCATATATCTCAGCAACTTGTTCATTAAAATATTGTGCAAATGAGGGAACAACAAAGCAGCAACTTCTCTCCAGATATGCGGGTTCAAATTTCATATTTGGGAAGTTTAATTAAGCAATAGATTATATTTTGAAAGCAGTGTTCACTTTAATGAATCCCTGGAGAACGCAGATAAACACAGCAATAGTATCAAAGCATTCATCTGTTTAATGGATCTGAAAATTAGGGATGTAAATGGCTTTGAGCCTTTATTTTTTATTATTTTATTGCTCGTGGGAATATTCCCCCGAAGAAAATGACACTTACATAACCTACATTATACTTTCATTTTTGCAAACTACATACATTAAAATAGTATACTATTTTCAAGGACACCTATTTAAAGCATGCTTTAACAGGGAGTACCTATGCAAAACAAGATGGCTTCCATGGTTTTTACATAACCAAACATTAACAAACACTCACTCGTGTTTTAGTGATCTGTTTCTCAACTAAAGAGCCTTATTTTCAGAAATCCAATAAAATGTTTGCCTGAGAGTCTGGCTCTATATTCTGCAATCTCAAAAGAGTGCAGAGTCAGTGAACCCTGCTACATTGTGTGATGGAGGAGTGCTATGTGCCCAACGTTCACCTCTGCAAGGCTGACCGTTGTTTATCCCTGTAATGTCCATTTTATTGGGAATCTCAGCGAGCCCTCACACTACCTGCTGCGCTCAGCAGTGTGGAGAAGCCGGGGCCAGAAGAGCCGTGGTCAGTGTCTGTCAATCACAATCGCAAGAATCAGTTAGCAGCCATCAGTCTGAGAGGCTGCACCCAGATGTTGCCTGTCTCCCATCTCCACACGCTCTCCTCCACAGAGTGACCTTTTCTCTTTATCAGTTGCTTGATCTCTCTAATTTTATACATCCTAATGTGTCTGACACTTTTAATTAATTCACTATGTTTTGTGATTTTTTTATTGTTTAGAAATCATGATTGAAATAGTAAAAAAAGATGAAAGAAAACATGTTTGTTTTTTCAACCTCAAGGGTAGATGTTTGTTTCTGTGTTTCTGTTGGAGTCTATAAGAGGGAGGGCTGATGTTGGGGAAGAGAGCAGTCAGAGGTGATAAGAAGGGAACACCACAATATACTCTGGCTGTTGGAAAACAAACAGAAAACATTGATTTTATCATCTTCACAGACCCCCGAAAGCTCGCAGCGGTTGATGTTTACCTGACACAAAATAAACAGTATATTGGACTGTAGACTTCTACTCTGCATTTCATTTTCCACGCTGGCCCCAGTATATGTATGTCTTTGACCTGCTCCCGCCCCTAATTTCCCCCATCACATTCAGAGCAGACCTGCCAACGGTCAGCTTCATTACAGCCAATATCTTAAATCACCTCTCATGCGCTTCCCACCAGTTTGCAGCTCGGTCTCCTCTGAATCGCAGTCATTTAAATGTTCCTGTGCTGATTGTGGGTGCAGGTGGTAATACATTAAGGGACTGAGACAGCCAGTGGCACAGTGCTGAAAGACCTTCATCCATTTGCACTAAGTTTCCCCTTACATTCAGAGGCATGTCGGCCTAATTAGAGCAATGATTTTTGACTGTGGCCATATTCATATGGGACAGCTCACTTTAAGTTGTACAACAATATGATTCTACATCATGTATACTGCACAAGGCCAATAGATTATGACACAGTCTGGGGAATTTTAAGAAGAAATTGTGCATTAATGAAAGCAGAGAATGGCTGCAGAGAAGAACAGTTGCGRGGTTATTGCTCTTTTACTTTTCATCCTTAAAGTAAAGAAGTCTCAGATCTCTCGAGAGATTTCAATGTCTGCGGTGCAAAGAACGGATTCTTTTATTTATGTGGAGAAACAAATCAACAGAAAGTCATTTTTGGAACAGAAAAAGTTTGTATAGCGTGATGTCAGAAGTTTTTGTTGTGCCGTATGTACAATCTTTAGTTCAGTCACCTAAAAAAAAAAAAAAATACAATTTGTCTCTGTGTTTGAACCACACTGGGTTCACAGTGTGCCTCTGTCTCTCAGTGATGAGCTCTTCAAGCAGGTAAAAGCTTCAGAAAGCCCTCGGTCCATTTCCATTCTAGCTTCCAGCAGTGTGAGTGGTGTGACAGCCTCTTGGGGGGAAAAGATTATTGAGATCAGGCCTCCCTCAGCTCTGTGCCTCTGGCCCAGCCAGCCGAGCCAACCCAGTCAGTTCCTCGAGCCCCCCACCCCCCCACCCCCTCGGGTGTCTTACAGAGCAGCCCACCAGGCGCACAGAGAGCAAAGAGGCACCAGGGACCCCTCTAATTGTCCATGCTTTGGGCAGCTCTCTGGCAAGCCAGCATGAAGAAGGCCTCCAGTCCCAAGGCTGTCCCACTGCTMCCCTCTCAGCCCTCGCTCACAGATTCACAGGACAATACAGTGTCTGCTTTGAGGCTTTGACCAACAGTAAGGCTGGAAATTTGGAAAGTCTTTGAAAGTCTGTTTTTAACATGACCTGTGCCATAATTACAGCTGGGTATGCATAAAGAAGATTCAATTCACAAAATTGGGGATTAGCTTTGATTTCTTGTACAGGATAAACTGGTTAAACCATGTTTTCATAATACAAAACAATATTTTATTCCCATATTAAGAACTTACTTGAATATTTGTGTATAATTCTTATCATTTTTAGTCATAACTTGTTTAATTAAGCCTCACGCTTGCAAACAAGAAGTAATTTGTCATTTTTTATACCTTCCTTTGTGTTGGATCTTGGAGGACATGCTTTCATGAGAAGCTGCTGTTAACTCACCGGTGAGAGCTGGTTGAATTGTTGAGGCCACGGCTGCTGGGAGCTGGATGAGAACTGACAAGGCCACCCGTACAAAGGAAGGGGCAGCCTCTAGTCAACCAGTGGGGGGAGGGGCGGYGAACAAACGTGTACAGGCACAGCAATAAACACACAATTACTTTGATACATAATGCATTTATCCGGTGTGGTTTTACATTTTGCCTCTTTGTTTTTTTTTTCATCACTAATAAGCATCTATACATCAGAAATGTCATCTGTTCCTGCCAGTGGGTTACTGGTGAAAAAAGAATCAGAAAATTTGCAGCCACTGAGTGGAAGATTATGGCGCTCTGCTGTGACAAGCTGTCGAAAATCACTTATGGCTTCTGTGCTGCTTTCTAATTGCAGGATCAACTGAACAGAACTCAAAACAATTAAAAACAATAATATCATTGAGGCAAGCAGAACATTTTGGAATAAAAGAACATCAGGAGCATACATGTTTATGTATATCCAGTAGTCTTTTAATTAAGCTGATTAATTCTGCATTAAAATAATAAAAATCTTTCTGACTTTGTCCTTCTGACTGCCTTTACAAAATCGGGCACAAAACAAGTCTGATTGTGCTTGTGTTGTGCATTTCGTGCTGCTATTTAAAAGTTATGAGCTCGGTAAATAGGTAGTTGAGCATGCTGGTCATGCCAGTAACAGCCATGCAGAGGGTAGCCAGACAATAGCCCCTAACTGGACTGTGACAGGGTAATTACCGTGTGCACATAATAAAATTTTCTTTACATAGGTCACTTGGAAAGTGTAATTTAAAAAGCTTTATAGATTATTTTTATTGAGGCAATTAAATCAAAAAGCAAAAAGTAATTAAGTGTGGAGGTAATAATACTGTTGGTTAACAGCATTTGTTTTGAGAGTGCGATTTGTCAGCCTCGCCCCTCTAATGCTCTCTTTATAGAGCAGACACCGTTTAATTTAGAGTCTCAGATTTTATTATGTTAAACTGTTTTTTTTTCTTCCTGCAATTATGTTTATAATGCCAAAAAACTGAGCAGGACTTAATGAAATCATTATCACGAGTGATAATTGAGAGTGAATGCAAGATCTGAATTATCATCTCCCACTATGTACTAAATTAATGAATCGTTACTATTCATACTGCTGGTTTATAATTATGTTAAATTGGCTGTCTTATCAGCAGTCAAAGACTTGGGATTATCAGCGTCTTGACTGTGTGGACTGTGCCAAATTCCTTGTGGATATGCGCATGTTCCTTGCACAAAGAACGAGGAGGGGGAGATAATATTGGGAGGTTAAACTCCACAATTTTCTCTTAAAAAGATGTAAGAAGAGCTTCTGCTCAAATGCACTCTCGCTTTATGAGGGAAATCAGACTGAAAGGGTCTGTGGGGGCATTAACATCCACTTGACTCGCGGTGCAGCCGATTTTACAAGCCGACACATACATGGAGCTGACACATCAACACTGTTGATCTCTGCAATTGTGTCAGGTAACTGAATTCAGATGATATGTTAATGGGAAGGGGAAATACGTTGCCCTTGTTAGCATATGGGCCACTTGCATTTCAGAAACTTATTATCATTCAGCCTGCACATTTCTGAGAATAACAGTAATAATCTAATTGTCAGGCAGGAGAAAAGAGAGGGCTTCATTTTCATGCTGTGAGGTCAAGATAAATTGGTTAAAATAGAGGGAAGATTGATTTCTTTGTGAATCAAATGCATGTAATTGAAGTTATGTGTATTTCACATTCATGTTTAACATACAAAATGTAAATGAGAAAAAAAAGAAAACTGTAACATATTTGTTGAAATGCACTGAAGCCTTTGCACAAAGGGTTCAATGCATTCCACAAGTACAGCCTTCTTTCTCTGTTAGATGCAAAGCAGATCTACAGATCTTTTGATGCAGAATACCTTCCATAACTAAAAGCTTCATGTGCAGACACCTAATCAGCCTTGTAACTATAGCTTTCATGCATACTAGCATTAAATCCACACTTATCGCCCACCACTGTTAGATCTTGCATTGACATCTCTGCTGTCATGTATGAAAAAGAAGGTCTAACAACCCTTCATGCATGTCCTTTGATTGCTCTAAAGGTATCCTCATGCATTTAATATGAAGTTTAACACAACTAGAAGTAGTGAAAAAGACAGAAAAGCACAGTGCTGTCAGTCAAATGTCAAAAGGGTTTTTCAAGGTGAGGTGCATCAATAGAAGTGGAAGGTTGTTACAGATTTCMCACATTGAACTTTGGATTTATTTGTTGTGATGTGATGATAAACTTTCCATCTCCTGTCATTGGGAATGCGAACAGCAGAGGGCAGCTTGAATACATAAATACAAACGAGAAGGGTGCATCACTCAGTCATCAAAATGCATGCACTGGTTTACATCCCCGTGTTCCCAGCACACACCTCAGCTGCTGTCTGACAGCTGGCTGGAGGCACTGTGATCAGCATCAACCCCATCACAGCTCCACACTGGGGACACGGTTGAGGAAGAGAGGAATAAAAGAATTGCGAAGTGACAGGTAATTGACCAACACTGGGCAAGTAGCAGGTAATGTTTTGAAAGCCTTGTGTCAATTCGTGAGTCACATGAAATCTCCAGTTCCCTCCTGCCTTCGCCCTCTCCGTCTGGCTGTTTCCTGCAGGTTGCAGAGAGTTACAGCACTCTCTGCTGAGGAGCAAACCTCAAAGAAAACACCAAACCGGYGCTGCTTTTATTGTTAAACCTGTGTTCAGCCATTGTCTGCCCTCCCTCCAGAGCTCCATCTCTTCCCCCAACTTCCCTATCTAACCCCCCCTCTCTTTTGCTCTGTGGCTCAAGATGAATCTGCCAGCATGTGCCCATGCTCTTCATCACTGTCAGATGCCCCATGGTGGTCCTCCTCCTCTTTCTCAAACTGGGCACCAACCGCTGGCTAGAATTATTCCTCACCTCCAAAACTCTCCCCACTGTTTCTAAATAAATGTGGCTGTAGTAGCCGAGGAGTGTTGCTCATCCATCTTTACTGCGCGGCGTGTGGAGTGTGCAGTGTTTACTGAAGTAGACAGAGAGTCTAATAGGCCACACTGCACTGGAAGTATAAAGACACAAAGTGGAGCAGGTATTGGATTTCTGCTATTTGGTTGGAGTGGAAATTTGTTTTACCTGACAATTTAAAGCAACAGTTCACATATTTTTAGATGGATTTCTGTGCAAAKATAATGRACAATTAGTATCTTACCTGTTCTAGATAGCTGTTTGAACAAASTCATTTTGTAGGCAGAKTTMAATTCAGACTAAAKAAAGACCAAASAGASAGAYGGAGTGAGAACTAGACYTAAGTAGATTGTTTCTGTTCAGACCTTTTTTTTTTWWAAAAAAWKSCMWTTTTYMMYTWAWWRKWMYWRKKRARRMYWAMCYTTWMMRGKTKSYKGRAWTKKKSMMMWTYMAMMARSYYMAAAAAGCAGATTTAGTGTATATATTTATGAAAAATTTCATCCATGAGCCTAAAGAAAAGTTTAACATGCAACTTTCACATGGCATGGTTATTTACCTGTGGTTATTTGAAAAGCAAATAAGCTGGAATACCTTTAATGCATCCTATAATAAGCAAATCACATATATTTTTTTTCAAATAATGGTATATTACAAAGGTTGTCAATTCATAAATGTATGTAAACCAACATGCGCCTTGGAAACACTACATTTTTTGGGACAAGTTGTAAGATGGCAGCAAACCATTTTTGTCTTATTTGGTTGAGCTGTTTTAAACTCTATTGTTTCAAATGGAGTTTGTTTAAATAGCTAWMTGCAACAGGTAAAATATTAAATGTTCATAACCTTTCCTCAGCACCTCAGTTTAAAAGATCTGAAGTATCCCTTTAGGAATTTTCTCTGTCTAACATCTCATGCATTTTTGATTTTGCTTCCAATATGTTCCTGGTGGTAAAAAGAATTCACAAACAGGAAGGCCGTTCAACTATACTTAAAAAAACAAATATAATGCAGAGCTTATATTTTCTAATGAAAKGAACCACCTGCAGTTCAACTTTTGTAGCATTTAATTCAAAAGACGTGCAACACTGAAGTTGATATTTTGTGGAGCAGATCCTCCAGACTTCTTCTCCTTTTTCTTGTATGGTTCTCATTCCTCAACCCAAAGTCACATATTAAGTTCCCCTAAGTTCAAATTTAAACAGTTTTGTAATTAACAAGTAAGCCAAGCCTTAAAATGTCACATTTATTGTACTCGCATATCTCTGAAATTCAGTCCTGAAACAGAGTGATGTGTGTTTTATAGCACTTATGATAAGAGGCTTACACAGTCAAAATCTCAATATAGATCATTTGACAAACGTCTTTGGTGGCCACTCGTTAAATTGGTTTCACCCGCATATTTGGGCCTTCTTTAAAAGATATCTTTGAATAATGGTAAGCTGTTTAGCTCCTCTGAAAAGAGGATGGTGAAGCAAATGAACCCCATTTCACTCTGTTTTGTTTAATCTATAACATTGTAGAATTTCTGCAGTTTTTTTTTTTTGTGCAGTTTGTAGCTTATATATCTTAGGACAGATTAATAAAGCTTAGACACACCTATCTTGAATATAAGGCTGTCTAATTCTGTGTTGCACATCAAGGACACAAGAACATTTTATCTGATCATTCCTTGCATTCATTACATTAATGAATCAAATATGAATAAGTGTTCCTGCTCCGGAAAGTTCATTACCATATGCATTAATATTAATGTCATTATGAGGTGATGCTGAGCTGAACTATCCAGTGACATGTTTCAATATGCCAGTGTTTGCAAAAAACGGAAGATTAAAAAAAAATCCACAACAACAATTATTTTTTAACATGCAAATTTGTAAAAAAGACACATAATCACTTTAGAAAAACACAAGTAATTTTTGCAAGGGTATAGCATAACTCACTAATTAAAAATAATTGTCAACAATTTGCAGTTTGTTACTGAGTTTTAGACTGGTGTGATATGAGATGTAATGCCTGCAGTAATAGGCCCTAATTTTTAATCCATCTTTCTTTTTTTTCCTGAAATTATATGGCAATTGTTTTGTATTTTTACAATACAGTTCTTGTATTTTATATGTTGGATAGGTGATCTTGAGCATACACCTTGACCGTAAAGGGGTACCTTTAATATCATCTATCTAACATATTCACATTTAAATAATAGCATCTTTAAAAACAGAAAAAATGAAAAGCCTGATGGACACACAATCATATTTGTGTAGCTGTGAAGGGAACAGGAGTGTGTTTTTTTTTTTGTTGGCCAAAACCTGGCAAGTAATAAAATAATAATAAAAAATAATAAAAAACTTCACAGGTGAGGGACATGAGAAAAAATGTCAAGCTGTTTTATTTATCTACCTTTGTGAATACGAATTAAAAGAAAAAAACAGTCATTTGTTGAACATCTTTGCTAAGCTGTTTTCAAATTAATGTAGATTTGACGCTATTCATTTCAAGAACCAGGTGCTGTTTTTTAGGTTTGAATGACCTACATCAACAATAACAACAGACAAGTATCAACTAAAATGGACTGAAAATAGGCGCAAAAGCAGCTTGTGTCAAAAATCATCTGAAAAATGAAGGTTAGCTCATGACTTTTACACAATACTGTAAATATTTTGGCATCTGTTTGAGAATCCTTACACCACAGGATGGTAAATAAAACATTTTTCTCACTGACACTGTTGTCTGACACAATGGTGTGATCACATAAATATATATTTGTTCTTTTTAAAGAACAAAAACAGAGTGTAACAAATCACAAAGAAAATGAAACATTTTGGCACACATCGAAACAATGTGCCCTGAATGTTCTGAAGGGCTGCTGCATGGCCACTTTTTCTTTTCTTTTTTTTTTTTGGTACCAAATGTATCAACGAGCTGGTTGTATTTTACCCCCGCTGAAATGTTGGCTGTCAACAGAGCTCCCATCAAAAGCTGCGGTACCATCTATTGCCTGGAGCGTCTGGCTCTGTCCTCTTTTTTTTTTCAACCAAACCGTGTCTCTGGCAGCTGCATGCATGCACACCAGCCGAGGTCAAAGCTGTCACTTCAGAGGGCACCGTCAAATCTCAGCCAACTCTGGATGATGTGGGAGTGCTCCCTACAATCACCCAGATGTTTCCAATCAGCTGGACTTCTACTATCCTCCACTCCCTCTTTTTATATTGAGTGCGGAGTGTCAGCATGTACCACAGGAAGCATTTTAGTAAAGTGAAGGAGAAAAAAAATCATTAATTGAAAACCTTGATGACACTTTAAATATTTATTTGCATTTTCCCTCTGAACTTGTCACTTTATCTCTTTTTACATTAGATTTGTTTTAGAGGGAAACAACAAAATACAGACTGTGACTTTTGGCTGTAACAGATTTGATGAGTACAGATGTATTCTTGAATTAGTGTTTGGCTGTCTGTTTAAGTCAGGTGACTGAATGTGTTTTGTTTTTTGTGTGTCCTTTATTGCCTGTGCATCACCTAAACTCATTTAATGTATTCATTGTTAAGTTTAAATATAATTACGCTAGCTATTTTCAACAAGAGTAATTACTAACTACCTTCAATCATTTACATATTCTTTTGTTTTACAGATGAAGCATCGATGTATTTACAGCCTGATGTTTATTCAAGTCAACATGTTAAAATGATAGTTTAGTGTTATGTACAACGCACTCTGTGATCATTTGCTAGCACAAACAGGAGAAGCAGCAGCTAACTCTAGCATTCATGTGAAATATTTTTGATGGAACAACTATGCAATTAATAATTGTAAAGGTTTATAAAAAGCAGTCAGGTAAACATTCATTAGAGTCTTGAGGTTAGAGTTGTTTTTAGATGCCAGCTATCCCCTTTCACTTTGGCTCTGGACTTTTTTTAAATGTTTTATGTGAATGTTATCTAATAAACTTATCAACAAGTGACAAGGCTATTTAAAAAAGACTTGTACAATTGTTTGCAAATGCAAATAGCAGCAGCATTTCGCAACTATTAAAGCTGGGCAGGTCTGAAACAATACTATATTTCTAAAGGAACAACAGTGTAACAAAAAGTAACTGTGGTGTAAAAGTGTAATAAACTTTTACGCCACAGTCAGGGTTTTTTTATATTGCATGTTGTACAAACCAGACACACACACACACACACACACACACACACACACACACACACACACACACACACACACACACA
>NW_013952411.1:2383202-2384864 GCF_001266775.1 Austrofundulus limnaeus | reverse complement strand
GTTGACAAAATGTGAAACCTGAGTAAGTCCATATTTTCAATGACAACATTAAGTGCTTGAAAGGAAGGCAACAGAACATCCTTGTTTCCTGTCCTTCACGTTTCCAGGAACAACATTTTTTTTAAATCAAATTAACACTTTTGAAAATATTGCTTTTTAAAACTTTGAAGAAAGATTCCGCTAACTAATTGGGACAAAATAAATAAGAAATAATACCACATTATTCCTGCAAGGGGAAATTATATAATGAAGTGGCTATAAGGTCTCCTTTGTGCAAAATGAAGTTAGGTAGGAGGTGACATTTCACAAACACAATACAGAGGGAGGTAAGGTCAAGCTGCTGGGCATTTCCAGGGTTCTTTAACCCTGTAYGCATGTACCAAAGAAGATCAAATAGTCCTATTACATTAATTGGTCCATGGTTCTCTGACTTAAAACAAATCAAATCATACCTAAATGATTCTCTTTCATGAGACAATTGTCTGCATAGTTTCCCWGCAAAAAACAAATGTATTACATGTGGCAGCTGACATTATTTAATTCTTGATTCTCGTACTTCAAGCAACAAAAATGAACCATCTTTGACTTCACTTTTGCACAACAGCGAGGCGAGCTGTGCCTCAACACAATTCAATGCAAATTACCACAATTTGGAGTGTTTTATGCAGCAGAAGACCATCACTAAATGGTCAGACAAGCTAGACACAGATATTAAAATAAATTATGTCTAATTTGAATTTTAGTCACACTGCATTAACTAATAGAAAGTTATTAACATTTCAAAAGACATAAAAAAAACAAAAGCTTTTTGCCTGTAATTTTAACAGTGGATAGGCTGACCTGTGAGTCACGCAATCTGATCACTTTAATGATAGTGTAATGGCATATTTACATTAAAATCCTGCCTGTTAATATAGGATTTAAAATGGGAAGCTCAGTCAAGGATTATTTAGTCTGGCCTGCTGGCCTCTCTCTGGATGCTTCTGTCTTAACTTCAATGCAAAGCAAAAAGTTATAATTTCATGACTATTTATGTGGCTGGTCTCTGTGGTTTGCTTTCTCTCTCTCCACCCTAATGTTCTCTTTAGTTCCAACCTTTAATCTTTCATCTCTTCTCTCTTCTCCCTCATTGGTCTTTAAAGGCAATTATCATCTCACTTCAGTGATGTCAAAATCCTACACTTCTGTTGTACCTCAAGGAGCTTGGTTGGGATGAATGGAATTCTTCACCGACAAAGATGAGCAGCCCTCATCCACCATTCCCCCGAACCGTCTGATACTGCGGCCTTTGAAACAGGAGAATTCTTTTGCATTTTAAATGCTCCTAATTCATCTCCCGCTACTTTGATATCCCACAAGCCACTGCTGTGCTATTTCAAGATAAAGGATGTAAGCACAGAAGTGATAGGATCACAGCGGAGGAGAGGTTTTAGGTCTAATTGGTGTAAAAGTACAGATAGCATAAATTTCTTAATATTGAGCTTTTATCATTTTTTTTAAACTAAAAGTAAGTCAGCTATGAATGGTACTGCAGGTTTTCAGTGCAGCTAATTAGGCTGCAAATTATATTTAAAATTTTAAATATATCTGAAAACATATGGCCCTTTTGGTAAAGATTGAGGATGCCGCATTAAATTAAGGCTTTGTTTTGTATATATATAT
>NW_013952411.1:2376351-2382642 GCF_001266775.1 Austrofundulus limnaeus | reverse complement strand
TATATATATATATATATACTGTATTTAAAGGAAAAAAAACTGATACGACTCTCCATGTTGTGTTTTTTGAATCCAAATCTGTGCAAAAGTGATTTGGAGTTCTTCACTTGCACACAATCATGGTGTGACACAAATGTTCTTTATACTGGAAAAAGCCTAATCACAGCTAACTGTGATTAAAATGAAAATTAGATAATATAGCAGCAAAGTTAGAGATGTGTGAATCATTTGAAGTGTGTTGTATTTTATTTTAAAGGGGACATGTGATGCAACAACCTCTTTTTACACCATTAAATGCATTTTGTTGTGTACTTGGAGTCTCTCCGGGTGCAGAAAATTTGAATTCAGTCTCTTCCGGTGCTGTGTAGATATACAGGGGTTGGGCAAAGAAACTGAAACACCTGTCATTATAGTGTGTGAAGTTTCATGGCTAAACTGGACCAGCTTGGTGGCAAATCTTCATTCTTTGCACATTGCACCAGTAAAGTTCAAACATTGTATCTTGAAAGCGGTGCCATGTATCAGGATGACAATGCATCAATACACACAGCAAGACTGGTGAAAGATTGGTTTGATGAACATGAAAGTGAAGTTGAACATTTCCCACGGCCTGCAGCCCTGCACAGTCACCAGATCTAAATATTATTGAGCCACTTTGGGTTGTTTTGGAGGAGCCGGTCAGGAAATGTTTTCCTCCACCAGCATCACGTGGTGRCCTGGCCACTATTCTGCAAGAAGAATGGCTTAAAATCCTTCTGACCTCTGTGCAGGACTTGTACATGTCATTTCCAACATGAATTGACGCTGTATTGGTTGCGAAAGGAGGCCCTACACCATCCTAATAAATTGTTGTGGTCCAAAACCAGGTGTTTCAGTTTTATTGTCCAACCCCTGTATATATACTGTTTGGGTCACATTTGTCAATCCGTTCTGTTTTCTATGATGTTTTCTGAACTATTATGTCATCATGACATCTTTTAAATAACGTGTAAATAAAATGTTTCTTTTTCACTATAGTTACAAACTTCTCTCTATCTACGTACAATGGACCAGTCTGGAAGCTGGAGGTGAGCAAGGAGTGAAGCTCTTCTTTAGCTTTAAAGAAACAGCCTCAAAGCAAGTTGATTCGATACACACCTCAGAAAAGGAGTGAAAATGTCCATATTGGGAGTTCTTTTATTTTGAAATTCTACATCAGAAGTTGCTCAAAATTGTTAAAGAACATCTGGAGGACTTGTAGGTTCAGACTGAAGTAAGATCAGTCACTGACAACTAGCTGTTTAACTGCAATGAAGACAGGAACTTAGATGAGCAACAGTTGTAAAATGTCCATATTGGGAGATCTTTTATTTTGAAATGCTACATCAGAAGTTATTCATAATTGTCGAGGAACATCTGGAGAACCTCTATAGTCAGCCTGAAGTGAGATCAGTCTCTTACAACTAGCTGTTTAACAGCAATAAAGACAGGAACATAGATGAGCAATAGTTGTGAAATGTCCATGTTGAGAGTTCTTTTATTTTGAAATTCTACATCAGAAGTTGCGCAAAATTGTTAAGGAACATCTGGAGGACTTGCAGGTTCAGGCTGAAGTAAGACCAGTCTCTGACAACTATTTGTTTAGCTACAATAAAGACAGGAACTTAGAGGAACATTAGTTGTAAAATGTCCATATTGGGAGTTCTTTTTATTTTGAAATTCTACATCAGAATTTGCTCAAAATTGTTAAAGAACATCTGGAGGACGTGTAAGTTCAGCCTGAAGTAAGTCCAGTCTCTGACAACTAGCTGTTTAGCCGCAATAAAGACAGCAACTTAGGAAAAAATTGTAAAATATCATTGTTGTGAGTGCCATTATTTTGAAATGCTACATCAGAAGTTGCTCAAAATTGTTGAGGAACATTTAGAGGACTTATATACACTGTAAAAAATGAAATGTTGGATTTACTTAACCATGTTATGTGACCCCGTTCCACTTAACTGAGTTGAGTAAATTCAAAGCAACATGCTCATGTTCTTTGGTTAAAAAACTGGTATACATTTCATTTTTAGAGTGTACTGAGCTTTACAAAAGGAGGGATTCAGATCAAAGCATTGCAGTTCCACTTTATATAGACCCCAAACTGAATGATATAAATGTGAAAAAAAAAAGGATTTTAAAGCATGGTATGTGTCTTTTAATAACAATAAATTTATTTACATTGTGGCAGAATTTATGCTCTACCKGCTCTGGCTTCAACTTCCAGATTCCAGTGTGGTGTCTAGTATTATATGAAAGTTAATAGGTTTTCTGTCTGTATCATGCTTCCTTTTCCTATTAACAATAAACCATCAATAAAAACAAAGATGGACAAAGGTTTTTTGGTAATGTTTCTTTCTTTTCTTAATTTATTGAGTTTATGTGTATAATGTGAACTTTGGACAGCACTTTACAACTTGTGTTTTCTATACTGGTGTATAGTTTGACRCCTGATAACATGGCAAAAAAATGTATTGCTATGCTGATTTCTTTTGAGGGTTTAGAGCACATTATGTCTGGTTTGGAATATTCCTGTAAACTGTGTACAAYTGGACACTTTGGAAGAATTGGGAATTTGTTTTGTGCCTCACGAATAATTTAAACACCGTTGATTAGTTTTGTTGATACTAAATAAAAATGTTACGATGCAGTGCTGACTTTAGCTTCCAGCCTTTTATAAAACAAATCGATCACCCTCCACACGGACCGCACATGACTGCTGGTTGTGAATATCTGACATCCCGCAGGTGAGTGGAGGTGATGTGTTTTTAAAAAATGCAAAATGACATCTAATGTTTAGCGATGCTCCTTGGTTCTCAGACCCAGGGGCGAACCTGACCATCTGCTCCCCCGGTCAGATGGAACTACGCTTTTGGCAGCGCTCAGAGCTATTTTATTGGCCTGTATCTCAAAGGACACTCAGTATTATCAGATTTTTCTTTCCTAGAAAAAAATAAAAAATAAAATAAAACGGAGACAGAGGCACAGTAAGAATAACAATATGCTTAGAGAAGGAGGAGAGTCGAGAGGATAAAATGAGTAGAAAGGAGGGAGTGGGACGACAATAACAACAAGTTGTCTTGCTAGCAGCCAGAAACTGTCACAKTACAGATGGAATCACTTCAGAAACATGGAGAATTAATACCCTAATGAAGCTTCGAGTGGCCATTAGGTGTGTGTAATGTGGCTCCAGGGGGGCTGGAATAGATGTCCAGCAGATTTAGGTCCTTATTTGCGCACAGTCACCTCAGTGGTAGCTTTTATTAGAGTAACATTAGAGGAAACGGGAGAATGCCACGGAAAGATAGCGTTTTATTACTCTGGCTCCCAGGGAGCCATGCTCTACCTGTCATAGGCACACAATGCATGCTGTTTTAGTTCATTTTACAGCTAAATATCTCTGGTACAAATGTTTCTGTCCGTGCAACAACATTTGGGCTATTATCACCAAAGTGTTCCAGTGCTGCCTGGAGATGTCTTATTTGGTGTAATGCTTCAAACAGTGTGAAAGGATTTCTGAGCAGACAGCTGTGAATATAAATTTCATTCACATTAATAAACTCAATCTCTTTCTTTTCCCCCCTCACTTCTATTTCACTCCTCTGTTCCTTTGACAGGCCAATTGCATGCCTCTGCCTTTTTTTTTCTTCTTCTTTTTTTATCTCCTTACATTTTCAAGGAATGAATTGCTCTGCACCGTCACTGGGCTCTGGCCAAGATTTCATTTTTAGTGGGTCAAATGTTTCAGAATGTCATTTTTGACAGGAACCAACCACCACAATGAACACAAGGAAAGACATGGCCTGGCGATTATTCCTTTTATTTCAATCATTGCGTACATTTTATGCTTAGAAATTGTGCGTTACACAAAACAGTGGTGCAGATTGTCCATTTGGAAATCAATATTGAATTAAAACAGTCCCTACTCATGAATAAAAAAAAACCTAAACAACAACAACAAAAATGAATAATGGTAAGGGGCTGTTGGAGCTGCAGGACTCCACAGTCAGCTAATGAAGGTTATGTTGCATGGCAGAATTCAGTAATTGCAACGCACAAGTGAGGTATTAGACAGGATGTAGCTAATGGAAAACAATCACATTTAACATGGCTCCTTGGTTCTAGCTGTTCAATAAGTGAGCAGCAGGCTGGCTCTCAGAAAACAGGAGGCGGTGGAGGGGTGAGGCGGGTTCACACAGCACAGGGTTTTAATGTGATCGGACTATAACAGACAATCTATTTACAGTGTGCTCTGGGGAGCTAATAAACAAATGTTGAGTAATTTCAGCCAGCAGTAATTACCCTTGCAGCTGACAAGGAGAGTGTGATACTCTCTCCTTCACCTCCGGCTCAGTCCAGGAGGCTCTTTGGAGCTCGGTCCTCCTCTGCTCATAGATGTGGCTGCAGGCCAGCAGTCAAAAATACAGGATCGTTTACAGTACACTGCTTCTCTCTGGGCTCTGGGGTGTCAGATTCTACATGTTATTGTCTGTTAGCCAAGCAGAAATGAATACAATTAAAAGCTGATAATAAACACAGAGAATTGCAGAAATTTTTTTGTGGATGTGTTGCAATTGTTTGCACAGAATCCAATTAAATACAAACTCCRTTTATACCATGCGAGCTAATTAACATTTGAGCTTGGTTTCAGTAAGATCCCTTGCTTCTTTTAGCCACATACAGTACTTCTATGCACCGTATCCCCGTTTAAACAATCAGCAGGTGAAGAAAACACATATTAAGTTTRGGAGGGAAATGAATTGTGCTGCAGGTGAAACAGGCGCAAAGGCCAAAGGCATCTTTATCCAGAGAGCTCAGACTTGATCCCTCCGTTTCTGTGAAATAGATTTTTATGCAAATGTGTGTATTGATTGCTGCACCCTTCTTTGATGGAGAAAAGTGCATGCAATTAGATAGAGATAATCATTATGGAATAATCATTAATGCATCTTGTTTACATCAGCATTGAAAAGGTTATCTGTTGGATACAACTTCTCAACAATTCTTACTCGTCTCCGTCACAGAACAATCATTGCATGTTTTAGCCTACAGATAATAATTCTGCTACAGCTCACTCATTTTTTATGAGATATTCATGCCAAATCCTRATATTTTATTTTGAAAATCAGAGTGCGTTAGCTCTAGCCGCCTTCAGTCTTGCTGACCAGTATGGCACGAACAATGTCAGATATCAGATCCCAGCATTCTCTCCAGAATAACAAAAAGGGAGTGGAGCGGTGACGTGCAAACAGTCCAGTTTGAGGGGATGACAGACGGATAGTGAGCCAGCCGGTCCCTTATCCTCAGACAGGCAGATGTCCCCTCTCTCTGCGTGGCCGGCTGCTGACCAGGGGAGAGCCAGGCGGCTGCTGAAATGAAGAAACTTGAGAGCTCCTCGGGGGGTGAGCTGGTCATTTGATGTCCAGCACAAGGGCAGGGTGTGATGCTGAACGAGCTGAGGGAGGAAGGCAGCCTCTGCAGTCTGTTACAAAGGCCTGATCTGATGGGTGGGGAAGGRGGGAAATAAACTGAGCACGGACAGAGCATTACTGTATTGTACCCATTTTGTCGAAAAACATTTGTACATTTGGGTTTAGTCTGAGTGAGAATGTTTAGACAAATTTACCTAAAAGGATGGTTCAGATGTATAGGGTTATGTGGAAAGCTTATGAACAAATGATATCTTACCTGTTATATGTAGCTATTTCATTTAATTCAGTTTGGATAATTTAATTCTGACTGGAATGGCAAACTGAGTGGTTTACTGCCTTTTAAAAACATTTCAAAGCTTTAAAATTGTCTTGTGTTTGTTTTTAGAGATAAAGTGTTTTTATAAAGCTTTACATTGCAGAGAGTGCAAAAACCTGCAGCAGCAGCTAGATGTAGCCTGTTTAGTGCAGCCTGGGCCATTTCTGTAATRCAAAATCAACTTTTTTGAGCTTTRTTTCATGTTATATTGTCATTCCCTGATCAAAACATATCCAAAGTGTTACTTTCACTCATTCATGCATGTTTGGGGAATCCTTAGATCTCCTGTTGTAGCCATTTTTGGAGYTGCTTAAACACTTGCTGGTACAAAGCACCGCCTATTTGTACCTAGCCCCACCCTGAAACTCAGTATGAATCTGAGCTCTTGCCCCACAGAGCACCCCTCCCCATTGTTGTGAAGACCTGCTGAAGTGGGAGTGTCAAGAATGGTAGGGGGTTCCTAATTTCATTTTGCAAATTGAATTTTATTTTTATATATACATGCATACATACACACATATATAC
>NW_013952411.1:2372432-2376263 GCF_001266775.1 Austrofundulus limnaeus | reverse complement strand
AATAAAATAATAAAATAATAAAAAGAAAAAAAGAAAAAAACATTAAAAAACAGGAAATTCAATCAAAGTCAACATCAATCAAAACCACAAAATGAAATCCATCAAACTAAACTACACGTCCTATCAATTCAAATGTACTTATTCATATCCCTTCAAAAAACTTTCTTTAATGTTTATTTACAACTGTTCACCGCACTTCAGAACTATTATTTTGAATAAATTCTATGTCTAAAAATTATTATCATTTTTTGATAATATTCCAACAATTTTAATTTTCTTATGGCCAAAAATAAAAATGCCCATGATTGTTCACTGTACAACTATAAATGAAGTCCCACTGAATCATGTGAAGTACTGTCGCATTGGAAGCATGGCATCTTTCTTACCTGGCCTGGGTTCATTCTTGCAGGCAGCAAAGAGCCCTTTGAAGGCTTCAGAGAGGAGATGAGAGGAGGCCRTACCTGCAGTGGGATCAACTATGCTGAAGTGCCAGCGCCACAAAGCTGTAATTAATCGCCAGCAATGGCAGCCTCAGTCCTGCAGCCCTGCTCAACTTCTCCCCCACGACAAAACCTYCGGTCAAGAGATGTTAGGCAACATTAACTGCCTATAGCATTTCCATTCTGCCTGAGAGCGGGAGGGAGGGTGCGTGYATGTGGGTGTGGTAGTGTCTTGGGGTGGGTCTGTAGATACTGTGGGAGCTCGRGCTCGGAGAGCGATGGTGCATAAGCCGCCATGGCTATGTACCTTTCATCTTGGAGGAGATTTGGAGAGGTTTCAAACCACAGAGACTTCTTAATTCTCACTAATTCATTTGCGTTCCAGATTCACTGGGCCAGGGATAACCTGAGAATGATAATGAACTCGCAAGGGGAGTGCAYGGTCCCTTGCCTTTAAATGTGCTCAGAATAGATTCAGATAATCTTTCCTTGTGAATTTTTCTGGAGGAGAAGAATCCTATTAAGAGTGACTGCTTGTCATGAGTTGCTCTCCAAGTTAGAGAAAGTATTTCTGTGCCTTTAGATCAGAATCAGACTTTTAAAATGAATATTTATTTGCAAGCTGCAGTATCTAAAATCAATAAATCCTACCCACCACCTTACATAAAACGTTTTTTTTTTTTCCCTCTTTGGAATATCAAGTTTCATCCAAACAATATATTATCATCTCAAATGAGGCAGTAGATATTTACATTTATGGATTGCAATGCCACATATTCAATAGCATGAACACAAGGCAAAAAAAAAATCAGTTTAAAACATGGTAGGTTTTTAGTAGCATCCATTTAAGTGTTACATTTAAACCTCTTTTAATAGCAAAAAAAAATCCATCCTGTAAAAATAAAAATAATTTTTGCACCTGAACTCGATAATCACAAGCAAACTGTCATCTGCACTCAGACTGAAATCTCAATGGAAGGAATTTTCCATATGCTCCTTTATAGCACGCTGACAATGAATAGAGAGATTTTCAAGAGATTTATAGGTCTGCGGAGTTCTGAGGGATAGATGGAAAACTCTTGTGGAAAAAAAAGAAAGGAAAAAAAAGAAAGAAGGARAGGGGAAAGCTGCCTTACTTGGAGGCTGGTCTCATCTTTGGTCAAACAGAAGTGAGCTTAATTTGTGGGTCTGCCAGGGGGATTTCAAAGGGAAAAAAGCTTTGAGTGACGCTGAGCTTGAGCTCCCTGATGTTAGTGAGATGAATGAAAGCAGGGTCTACAGGCTGCGGGCCTTCTCACACTCTCACATTAACAAAGGTCCTTTAAGTTTTTCATCAATTGTCTTCGGTAGAACAAGGTAAAATCCACAACTGCACTTCAGAGGAGCCGGGCAGCTTTTATCATCACACTGGTTTAGGTTTGTTAACATGTGTCACAACTACAGTTAAACAATAAGTAATTAATGATGTAATGTAAAGGGAACACATCATTAAAAAAGTCACTTTTTTGGCTATTAAATGCATTTTGTTGTGTACTTGGTGTCACTTAGTCGCTCCTGGTGCTGCATAGACATTTTTATTTTCTATGACGTTTTCTGAACTATTACATTACAGTATTTGGGAAATGCCAAACAAGGTCTGGACTTAACTATAATTTTGTAGTCTTCATTCTCCTCTGACTCTGGGTCAGACTCTGGCTCCAACATCTAAGTCTGGATGGACAAGTCTGCCATTGTAACACATTTTCACTCCCAACTCGTCACAAATTGACACTTGTCCAGGTTCCCTCTGCGTCTGGATTTGACATGTCTGGTAACCCCCTCGCATCAGTCATTGACGCACCTCATAGGATCTTTGGGTTGGGGTACGTGGTTATTATTAGTGWTCAGGGTTACTGTCTAGGGCTAGTAGAAGTTAAATTAAGGGTTTGGGACATTTAGTTGTGCATTTTTTTTTACACTTTTCAAAAATATAGCAATGGACTCCTCCTCCTTGTTCTCATCTATTCAATAACTGACACAAGGGGGTTACCTGATGCATCAAAACCAGACGCAGAGGGAACCTGGACAAGCGTCAATATGTGACGAGTTGGGAGTGAGTGCGTTGTCCGTTGTCATAGCCGTAAACAACCTATGTTAACCTAAAGTGGATTGCTGTGGAAGCTGGAGGGGGCGGGGTGTGAAGCGCCTCATTTGGACTTAAAGAAACAGCATCAAAACGAGTTGATGTGAGACACGCCTCAGAAAAGGGGTGAAAGAGGGGCTTGTGGAGTTACAATAAGGAGGAATTTGGACCAAAGCATTGCAGTYCCACTTTATGTAGACCCCAATTGAAGGATTTAAATGTGCAAAAGAAGAATTTAACAGTATATTGTCTCATTTCATAAAAACTCTCATAAACCTGTAGCCRTGTGGGGTTTTAAAATATTTTATATGGGCTGTTTTTTTTATTTACAGTATAAGAAGAGAATTGTTTTATTATTAGGTCATGAATAAAATGACATTTGGGAGGCTTTGCATACCAAAGTTAATGTGTAATTTAAATATTAAATGCGTTTAGCAAACCATTATAAAAAATGTATACCACTTTTGCAACAGATGTTGACATACTTTTTATTCCGATCTAATAACATCCTTATTAGTCTTTGTTTCCTCACATTTATTTCTATACTGAAATAATTTGTTCAGGCGTATGGTTAAAAATGTGTTATTTACTTACATTTAAAGCTGTAATAGCATCTGTYGAACAACGTGAAATAACATTGAGTTCATGGCTGTTTTCTGAAAATGCAAGAATTCACCCTCTGCCTTTCCAGCGCTTTCAGACAGAAGACTTTCTGTGCCATTGTACAGGACTGGCTGGCCTCGATAGCATGGCCCAACATTTTGACAGGACAAAATATAAAGCTGCTCTTTATTCCGCGGATAACTCAACAGATGCAGGCCTGGGAACTGCTTTAATCAATAGAAAATGTGGGTGTGCTGTATGATTTATTCCAGGCTTTGCTTTGTATACAAAGAAGCCTCGGTTATTGCCACAAGAGCGAGCTGTAACGAGACCCACTCAATTTTCCCTGAAAGCTTCTGTTGCGATGGTTGTTGCCGTGGAGTGTTTACAAGTGCTATCTGATCAGCCTCAGAGGCTTGCCAACGAGACARATGATTAGGTATGGCAAACAAGCCTCATCACCGGCGAAAATTGATGACTCAATGCTGGATGACAGACAGCTCTCTTCGCATCAAGATWAGGCTCTGACAGTCCTACACCAATCAAAACTGGGCCATCGCCGAGCAGAGAGAAAGACATTTGTAATATCATTAAATCCAGATATGCCTCTCTTCACATCTGGCAGGCAGCCATGCGTGTGAAGGAGGGGGTGTGTGTGTGTGTGGG
>NW_013952411.1:2366709-2372160 GCF_001266775.1 Austrofundulus limnaeus | reverse complement strand
GGGGGGGGTGTTGGGTTAAGGGACAGAAAGAGAGAAGCAAAGCAAGGAAGAAAAAAAAAAGAGAAACACTCGGGGCAATCATTCCTGGCAGTGTGCTGGCAGCTGCAGTGTTTTTTTGTAATTTCAATATGTTTCTCTGCACCTCAAGCCTGGGCACAATAACAGCTTACAGATTGCTTATGTCATCAAATTTTTTTGACAAACTTCTCGATTGCTTTTGACCTTCATCTTTAGCCATCTGCTTTCCCTTCATTTTGCTTATCTCCACCTCCACATCAGCCTCCYCACCATATTTTTCACCTGACAGTAATTGTGCATGTCAAAGGGGGACACGTTTAAATAGATTTTAATTTTAAAAAAATAGCAATTAGCGACAGTTTGTTCAAGCACTTTGGCTGATTTGTGTTTTTCTGTCCAGAGCAGCTGAAACAAACTGAACCCTTAAATACCTTCACATACAGTCACTCATTCATGACTCTGGTGTATAAAGAGTAACATCAGCATTGATTTAAAAAAGGGTGAATCTAAGTAAACTCAGCTGCCCCTGTTTGATTTGAACCATATTTCAAATTTTACAGAAATTACTATGGTGTTTTTCTATTTTTAAGTTCACCAATGGATCTAAAGGCCTTGTCACACTAGACAACTTATGCAAACTTATGAATATTTTAAAGACATCGCCACTGAAGATGGAATTGAAAAGAATCTACAGGAGGCTTCTTTTCAGTGTGTACATAATGTAATTTGAACAAATTTATCAAATATATAATTTTTATTAGCAATTTAGACATAAAATGTTTCATTAGCTGGCACATGTTGTCTAGTGTGACTGGGCCTTTACCAACACATTAAATATGAAAACTATTATTATTACATTTCAAGTTTTTCGTTGGTCACCACTTTCTGCCATTTAGCTCAGTTTGGCTCCGAGCCTGTGATTCTATRAAAATGAAGTGTGAAGTTTGAAGACTGAAGTCAAAAAAAGTTTAGCCTCGTGTGGTTGTTTTAAAAAAATGTTAGGGAAAAGTGCTGCCTAATATTTATATCTGAAAATTGCCCTTAAGGATTAAGTTAAATGGACTAAAGTCTGATGACTGAAGTGACCATTATTTTCTAATTCATTAGATTATTTAGGGATTCCTTTTGCATTATAGCACCACATTTTTATAAAATTGAGTCAAATGAGTGTCGAAACAAAATACTTCATGACATCACTATCAGGAGATATATCGTGTTGGCTATGATTAATTTAAAAAAAAGCTTTTCAATAAATTATGTTTGACCTTATGCATTGATAACTTGAAAGAGTCATTGTGCAATAACTTATTCAGTAATTGTATTTTATTTTTTTAAAAATGTATCTTGGCAAACATTTCTCACATCTGGGAAAACAGAGATAATTCAAATTAACTTTGTGTTCATTTTGATTTTAAAGTTGCTCCCACAATTTGAAATAGTTACTTGCACCCTGACTGTAATGTTCAGATGTGCCAGTTCTATTATTTGATTTTTTTTTTCTTCTGGTCTACAGTTTGGTGGTTTGGTGGTACTGTACACTCAGTTTGAAAAACATTTCTCCCTGCAGCTGGAAGTAAAAAGTACAAAAGCTGTGAAAATCTGCCAGAAAATCAAAACAATAACCTTTAAAACCTGAAAAACTGTAAAAACTGTAAATAGAAAAAAAAACGGGTTATGTACAATCGCAGTTTAGAAGTCAAATGAATAACTCACCATACATCATTTCATTTCTGCCTAACTTTAAATACCTGAATTTTAATATTGTTTTATTTTATTTATTTTTTACTTTTTTATTGGCTTCCTGCATGATATCACTCTCAAATCATATGTAAAATAAAAAAAAATGTTTTTATTTTTTCAGTTATAGTTTTCATATAATAATTGCTTTCAATCTCTGTTCATCTATTTGTTTTTCTGATGTGAGAACACCCCACCTCTGACACAAATCAAAAAACGTTAACAGAGACCTCTTGAATTGTAAACTGACAATGTGGCATTAAGAAGTATCTTGTTTCATGATCCGGTGATCAGAGTAAACAACACGTTCCGTATAACACAGCCCGTCCACAGTTTGACATTTCCCTCTGATTTTCATATCTTTGCCTGAAAATGACAGTCTGTGTAACATGTGGAGGCTTTAAAAATGCCATGGCTGATATGAAATCAATTTGCATTTCCCCAGTGCCTGGATAACATGGCCCCGTCAGAGGAATGAGCAGATCTGCTGGAGATAATGACGTTTTAGAGGGCGACTTGCACAGTGGAGAGGATGAAATTGAAAGAGTGACGTTCTGTGTCTCCCATGATTGCCTTGACAGGRGAACGCGTGGCCATTGGACATGGACTCCTCTGTATTTGCTCCCCATTAGGCCCTCTTGTACCCAGTCAGGGGTTAAGACAGGCTAAAGAGATCCACCAATCCAGCCAGGCAAATTGCCATTGGGTGCTTTTTAATAAAATCAACCAAATCTAAAAACTCTGGCTACTGCAATTAAATCAGGCAGGTACCTCAACTCTCAAAGAAAAGTTCAGGGAGAAAATTTTAGCAACTTTTTAATGATCGGTAAGGAAATTCTGGAACTGTAGCACAAAAAACAAAAGCTTCAGATTTTATTCTCAATATGAATGCAGCCATTTTAGTAAGCAAAAACACAACATAAAACATAAAATCAGTCAAGATGAAATGATCTCTGAGCACATTTATTAAAAAAAAAACAAGTTAGGAAGAACTTAGCTTTTTAGGAAACCTCGTAAATGAGATTACTTTACTGAAACTTTGMCACGGTGCCATAACATGGATTTAAGATGAAAGTATTTTCGATACCATGGCAGCTAGAATCCCCTCTTTTATTTATAATACAAATAACACAACTATATTATTAATTAAAGTAAAGCAGGGCAAGACCAACAGGCAAAGAATTAAAACAAATTCAGTTTTTTTCTAACAATAATAAAAATCCAATATGATAACAAGAAAAAAACTCGCACAAGAAACAATGTGACACACACAAAAATAAATAAATAAATAAATAAAAAATAAAAAAACCGAAATAAATAAAAACAGGTAAAACATGCCGGAAGCTGAAACTTTATTTTCTGTCAAAAACTTGTAGTGATTAACTGTCTGTGATGCTAAAACCCGATGACAACTTTACCAGAGCTGTGACAGAGTGAGACTTTCAAAATAAAATTACAAAAAGAAGTCAGGTAAAAAAATGAGGGTAAAAGGATTTCAAATTCAAGGAAAATTATTGCCATGAAATTGTAASAGTGATTCATTTGAAACAAAAACACTTTAAACAAACTTAAACCCAAAACCAAAATTTCAATCCAATATTTTGCTGGAAGAGACACACTGGCTCATGTTTATCACAGTCACTCTTTTCTTTTACATCTTGGACACTCAAGTTCTGGTATTTGTCACTGTTTTTATTTCATTTTTTTCCTTCTTTTTAAGCAAAATACTTTGAACTGATGAAAAAAAACAAATTAATGACAAAGAATACAAGCAAATAAATCAAAATAATAGAAGTGACAGTTTATGTATCCTTAAAAGTAAACTTGCACACTAATTATTTTTGCAGTTCACATGCAAATATATACATGCATTTTTTTCCTTTGCACCTCATTATTTTTTCCTATCAAAATGGAATTGCTTCAGATGTCTGGGGAATAACAAGGTCATATCATAATATCTAAGAGTATACTGTATGGTAAGTTTCACATTTCAGAGGGATAAGAGAAGTACAAAATGTGCTGTTTTTCATGTTACTACAATAAATAAAAGCAGCTCACTGTGTGCACGCAAATGGTCCAGTGGGCCTGATGCCTATCCTTTGATGCGTTGTCATTTATTTCTGAAATACACTGTTGTATGCTAGGATGTACCGGGTATATTAAAGAGCAGCCTCACAATGTTGGAATAAGGCAGGGTGATAATGAAACATTGTGGCTCTAATCAACCTTAGGAAAGTCTGCAGGGGAGGAGAGATGGGTCCGCCACATCAATAACAGTTTTCAATTAATAAAAACATAATTTTGTCTCGTCTCCCAGGATTGGGATAACTTGAGGGCCTTCCCCCACTTAGTGTGGACAAACCTTTTCTGCTCTGCAGCCTGTGTGAGACAAAACACAGCCTCCCTCGGTCGTCCGTACGCAGACGGACACACACAAGGCAGGAATTTATTCTTGTCTGTACAGTTTGTTAGCGCTCGAGAGATAAAACTTTACATGTTGCTCCCAATTAGCACAGCAGTGACCGTGCACTGTCTCCTGTGCTCAGCTTCCCTTCTGAAGAGGCTCTATTTATGTAAAGACTCACGAGGATGTGAGAATTGAGGCGAGGGAGAGGAGATATGGACTATGTGAGATTGAGTGTGAGTGTGTGTGTGTGTGTGTTCTGACGGTGGAGAAAGGGTGAGCGAGAGAGAGAGAGAGAGGGAGAGTGAAAGAATGAGATAGAGAGAAAGGGAGAATTGAAATGGCTTAAGCGTTCATTTTGAGTGGAGAGACAGGTCCTATTAACGTTTAACAGCGTTTGTGCAACTTGGTGCCGAGGTTATGATGCAAATGAGGAGGAATTAAAACTGGCCAGAGGTTTGTCATTGATGGATTGCAGTCTGGCAGTGTTCACACTTCCTAGTGTCCATCAGAAGCGATTACTGTGTAATTAAACCTTATTTCTGGACTCTCTAGTGCATAATTACTTTGTGAATGTAACCATCATCTAAAAGCTACAAAAATGCTTTACCATTACTCTAGCAGTCAGCTTCATGCACTTGTGTCAGATATAGCCATCAGACGGAGCAAAAGAACTGTCACTTTTAATAAGAGGCAAAAAAATTAAATGAAACAGTATGCTTATTACAGAAAAATTAGGCTTTCAAGAGTCCTTTCTGCTATTTGCATAATTTATCCCCCCCCCCTCCTTACCTCAGCAGCCCCACATACTGCAAGCTTTAAGCAATTTCYTTCACATTTAAATAGATTGCACATTTAAGGCTACTTAAGGAAAATTATCACTTTGCATATTTTAATTGTTATGAAGGAAGTGATTTGAGAGAGGTCTGTGGCTCATCCTCTTGAGCCATGCGGCTGCGGAGCTGTCTGATTCGGCTGCTCGGCGCTGCGGCTCCACAGATAACCTCCGAGTTCACACACATCCACTTCAGTTTCATCAGAATGCAAATGAAGCACCGAACACTGGGACAAGTGGATCTTTGATATTTACAAAATAGCCACTAATAACTTGAGTGCAATTTGTTTGACTCAACTTTATCCCCCCCTCTTACCAGCCCCTGATTTTATTGTTATTATGATGTTTTTCCCCTGCTTGTAAATCGTTTTTTTTTTCCTCAATTGTCTGGAGAAAGAAAGAAAGAAAGAAAGAAAGAAAGAAAGAAAGAAAGAAAGAAAGAAAGAAAGAAAGAAAG
>NW_013952411.1:2364700-2366669 GCF_001266775.1 Austrofundulus limnaeus | reverse complement strand
GGAAGAAACAGGTAAAGAAAATGGATGGATGGATGGATGGATGGATGGATGGATGGATGGATGGATGGATGGATGGATGGATGGATGGATGGATGAATGGATGGACAGATGTATTGCTGAGATAATAAGTGATTTACATGTTCAAACAAATTATCTGCTAAATTGAAACGAAGCATCTCTCATTAGTCAGACTTGCTACAGTGGCAAGTAAATCTATATTAAAATCATTAATGCTACATTTTGTTTTCCTTTAGGTGTTTTTGTCTATAAATATGTCGAGTAAAAGTTTCAAATTGTATTGTAATTAACTTCAGACGTTTTTTTCCTCCTGAGTGGTAGCTTTGTTGTATTAATAACCTCTTACATTATTTTGAAGAAAACTATTTAGAAGTTGACCAGAAGCACTCATATTACAAATTTACACTTTTAAGCTGAAATTTTGTATGATTATTTCTAATTATGTTATTGTCATAACTTAAAAAGTTTAAATTATGTAAAATTTGATTGTTTAGGTAGAAAAGCTACATGGAAAAATATTTTTACATATAATTTTTCAGTGTAGAAAATATTTTTTTTAATCCAAATTTCTGGCAATTTTTATGAAAATGTTAAATTGTTCTTTGATCAAAAACAGCCTAAACTTCCAATCTTTGGGATGATTAAATAAAATAAATGTGCTTTCTGATATACACTCCACCTACAGATCATATTGAGCTGCTCACAGGATAGTTAACAGTAATACTTTCTAACACAGTATGCTTTGTTTATTCCCATTTCTGTTAATGAGACTGAAACATCAAACACAGGCATCACCAACAACTTAATGACATAATAAAAGTGGATTTTTAGCAGTTTATTTTCTTATTATAAAAAGACTTTATGTCGTACTTTGGTACAAACAGGTCCTTAATTGCTGTTTGTAATATAATTACTTTTACTGCATTTAGCACCAGTAAGAAACGTTAGGAAAAAATAACTTAACTTAGACTGTCTTGCACAACAAAATGCTTAAAAAGCACAATGATTTAGAAAAACACACACAAACATGCATGCATGTTATCTTTATGGGAACATTGCATTGAATTCCATTAATCTAACCTCACAGATACCTGACCCTAAACTCACTTCTCACCCACTGGTTCTAAACAAGAACCCTGACCCACCAATGGCATTTCCCCCATGGAGATAGGCTTAGTTTCCCACAAGTACAATTTGGTTCCCATAAGTAGAGGTGTATGCCACATATGGTCCCCACAGGGANTGTACCTTGAAATCAAAATACAATTAAATTGACTGTACTGTAAATATGGCGATACATACACACATATAAACAGATATGTGGTGCATTATGATGTATATCAGTAGCAAATGTACATTATATACAGCTATGTGCAAGTTCATTGTTTTTACATGTGTAGGAAAAGTAAAAATTCAAAATCTTCAACCCTTACTGGTAACCCTTCACACTTGCATGTAGAATTGCCAGTGCACGTACATACACATCAACATGGCACTACAACAGTTCACAGAAGATTAAAGCAATTTGTTCTTTTTTCTTTCTTTTTCTTTTAAGAGTTAGAGTTGCATTGTAAAACTTGCAAGAAATACAGTCCACAACAACTCAATGAGAAAGTGTTACTCTAAATAAACTGGATGTCAGTGTGTGCAGGTTAGCTTTGTCTCCAAGGTGCCGTTTTTCTGCAACTTGTACTTGACAGTGTAAAGACAGTCTTTTTGAGGTAGACTGCTCCGATTCAAGAACAAGCTTTTCATTCTCTTTTTGTTTCATTTATTTTTTGTTTGTTTTTGTTGTTTTACTTTTTTAACTCACAAAATGCATGACATTCAAAATGAAACAACAAACAAGTACAATATGTAGCAACGAGGTAGAAATGGTTTTAAAGGATGACAGGAAAAGCAAAACAAAACTAATATTTTGAGTTGTTCTCAACAGAAAATATAGAAATAC
>NW_013952411.1:2354817-2363997 GCF_001266775.1 Austrofundulus limnaeus | reverse complement strand
ATGTGGTAAATTAGGTAAAACTTTAGTGGTAAAAACTTGTAGTCAAAATCAACTGAAACTTTATTAAAACAAAATAATAATAATAATAATTGAAGTGATTGAGCCAGTATCACTTTGAACTTAATGTGCTTTTCAAAGTTTCTGCTCACGTGTCGTTTGTGACAGTAGGTCCTTTCATATTATCACCCTCAATACTAAATGTCTGGTTTTAATAAAATCTGCAATACATAAAACAAATATGTCTGTCTGAATAAATCTGCAAATGTTTTGACAGTTAAATGTCATGATGGGTAAAAATCCTTTAAATGTAACCTGTGCTTATGTCTCAGGGGAACAAAAAGAAAAATAAAATATAGCAAAAGATCTTTTGTTGTCTGTAAGCTTACAACAATATGAGCACATTCTTTTATTTTACATACATCTCTGGTTAACAGCTGACCTCTTGAACTGGCCAAATGTGTGCTTTTCAATGTCAACAAGTTCATCCATTTAATTCACCAGCTTCAAACCAGCATGGACTCTGTAGTTTGAAAGATTTTCTGCTAAGATAGATGCTGTGCATATTTGTTGTTGTAAATATGACAAAATTAGCAGGTTTTTTTGGTACTTTAAAATTGGTAAACTGTTCACTAATCCTGACAGATTGAAACTGAAAAACACTGATTTCATGATAGCTATATGCGTTAAAAATAGTTTATTACCTTACAAATCCAACTGATAATGTAAAAAAAAAAAGTTCAAAGTTCACATCATGGCAGTAAAAGCACTAAAATTTTCAAATTCTTTAAAAGCATGGTCATCGTATTAAACTGAATATATATTTCACTTTGCTCTTAAAGAGACAATTTAGAATGATTCAAAAGAGAGTATGTAAAAAAGTTATGATTGAGTAACCTACATGTTGCAAATTGTASAACAACTTCTGACCGGATTCACAAACTAACCACTACTGAAAGGGCTAAAACCAACATGGCCCTAAACCTACTACATCKCACACATTTCAAGGCCAATCATGTGGAAACTGTTTTATAAATCTTTACACTGCTGGCACTTTCTAATTACACCGCTTTTCATATAAAACTGTATGGATACTTGTGCAAGTGCAAATAGAGGCAGCAGCACTCACAACACCTCTAGTGCAACTGGAAGTGGAGTAAGGGTACTTCCTATAGGAATAATCAGGTTGTGTACAAATGACAGCAATGCGAAGGTCAATAAAATAGTTTTTGCATAAACAGCTGTGACATTTTTGAGACTATAGCAATCCACTTTGGTCTTGACCCACCTCAGACCAACTGTTAACTCATCAATCCCATCAGATTTAAGGTGTTTCCCAAAAGTGGCATTGTTAAAATAGTTATCTGCAACAGATAAGATGTTATTTGTTCTTATGTTGTCAACAGAACAGCTCAAAGCAAGCAGTTTGTTCTTAATTTAATACTTTTCTAACTTATTTTCTGAAATAATTGTATCTATTTGTGTTTACCTTTGACTTTTTTAAGCCGATCAATGCTTTTTTTAATGTTTGTTTTATTTTAAGATCTTTGATAGCATTTGTCCTACTGAAATATTCCAGGTTTGAGCAATTTACAACGTAAAGCATAATACTTGTATGYAAATATGATGCCAGGTGATAGTTGAGTATTAAAACAATGCAGTAAAAGGTATGTAGAATTTGTATTTAAAGGCCCCACCTCCACTGATATAAAACATTAATAGGCACTCATAATCAACCCAACTGCTTCTTTACATACAACGTACAAGTCAACACATTACTGAAGCTTGTGCAGTTTTAATGAAATTGCAGCAATAACTCTTTAAAAAAGACAATGAAATTAAACCAGGTGACAGAGAGCAATATACTTTACAAAATAAAAACACGACAACTGTTAAAACATGCTGAATAGTCAAAAAGGAAAAAAAAAGTTTCAGGAAAGAGGTCTTCTAAAAAAAACAAGTCAGTTTGTGCCTTAGACTTTTTTTTGTAAATGCCACAACAGAGCTGTACTTCATTGGCATGTTTCTGTGCCAGGGAGCTTTGCTTTCTTCATGGCTCTCATGAAATAGTACATTCAATGCTTTTAGTTGCCAATTAAACTCTCAGACTAGCTCTTCTGTCAGAGGAAATGTTGAAATGTATGAACATTTACAAATTAATGGCAACAAAAAGGCTGTAAGATCACAGTAAAAGTAAAAAAAAAATGAAAACATAAAACCCGACAAACTCTGGCAATTTTGTGCACAGACTGTGAGTCTTCAAGACTACTTCCTAAAAAGAAATGTCATTTGTTTTATGAATTTTATAAAGAGGTCAATCCAATTATTTTGTAAACCTTAAATGGAAATACTCTTAAGGTAGAAAACGTGTACACTGTATCACTGTGAAGCCTGTACCATGTTCATTTGGCATTACAGATTTATGGGTTTAACATAGCATTAAGATCCAAGTGCTAGCTGATAAAGACCAAATTGTCCTAAGGCAAAGTCACAGAGTGTGATATCCAGTGGTGTTCTCTTTTAAGTGCATTATTTGATGAAAGAGCAGGGTTATCAAAACCTAAAGCTAATAATTTTTTTCACACAATAAAACATTGTTTGGTGTCTTTTTTTTCAAACTAGTAAAACAGGTGCTGACATTTTGATGCCTTTGTGAATTTGTCTTTCACAGATAAACAAACTGAGGTAGAAAGGAACTTAGACTGAAAATAATCCTTAGGTTTCATTAATGATAAAACAGCAGCAGGATGGAGCCAAAAGGCTCGGGGCAGCTGTCTTCGTCAACCTCAAGATGTTTGTCTGCACCTTTCAAAGTTATCTTTGCACTGTACCATGACAAACTGAATAGTTTTGTCTGAAAGCAGGAGGATTAAACAGCAGGATCATTGTATTTGATGTAAACGAAGGTCCTCTTTCAAACTTTGCTTGGTCTCTCTCTCCATGGGAAGTGCCTTCAGGCGTGACCAATCATGGAGGCTCCATCCCACCAAGTCTGTCATTGACAAACCAATCACGTGCTTGGTATGGGTTGCCCTAACTGCCCCTGCCCTACACCTGGCTTCCTTGCATGGTGAAGGCATTTCCCAAATGTGTGCTCGCACTGCAGGACTGTAGAGATCCAGATGTGATTACCACTGGCAACTTGCTGGGAGTGGTGGTAATGAGAAAAGCCCTGACAAAGATGCTTCGTTACCAGGCAGGGGAGACATTTTTAAGAGGGGTGGGTGGATATTATGCACAATTGTCTTGTCTATCATGCATTTCTGAGAAATCCTTGAATCTCCTGTGGTAGTCATTTGGAGCTTGCTGGTACAAAGCACCGCCTATTTTCACAAAGCTCCTTCTGCACATCTATCAAGCTTTAATACTATCCCTCAATGTCAGTCTTTTTTGGATTAAAAATTGTCTTAATTGGGGAAATGTATTTTTGAATGCCAAGGAGACTACCCTCTTYTTACAACACCTGAGGATGACACAGTTCATCAAAAATGGTTGGACCTTTCTMCTAGGAAAGATTGTAATGGGCAGGAAGCATTGTTGCAATTGATGCACTGACGTGGGACTGYCTGAAACAGTAAAATGTTCTTAAAGAGACAGAGGTCAATGCCAAGGTGTTTCGATATGGCTACATATATGTAAAGTTAAATTCATTTCTGATATATTCAGCATTTTTATAWCAACTGAATGTACCATAGTTACTTGATTGTGGTACAGAATTAAACTATGTGCCTATAATACATAATACCCCCTAAAAATGATTGAAGAACAGGACCTGCACCCCAAGGTTTTGTCATTTTCAAATCAATTATCTGGAATAATGGGAGTTTTTGGATCTGTCAAACACAATACCACAGAAGTGTCATGGTTTAGTCAGAAGAAACAATACAATAATGGTAGCATATATAAACCAGCAGTGGTGCACTTGCTTGGTGACACTGCACAAACTGGCCCACAGCCTGATAATGCTGAGAAGTGTGTGTCTGCTATCATTATGCGTGGTGCACATTCGCTGCATGCTGAACCACAGGGCAGATTTGCTCCCCAGGGGGAATCCACTCTATTGGGAGTGGACACTCAACCCCAAAGTAGTCCACCAGGTGTGGGAGGAATATAGTCAGGCATCTGTAAATCTTTTTGCATCACACAAAAATGAACAGTGCCCTTTGGTTATATYAACGAAAACCATTTTCAGAGTAGAAGGATTGGTGCATCCATGGATGGCCAGACTTTTAAATGTATTCTCACTTCTCAGCTCRTTGTGGATATTTTAGGTTGAGGTAGTGTTTATGCTTTAGAGCATGCAATCTGGGAGTTGGCTATGTCACCTATAGTGGGATATCTCCTGAGTGAGGTTTTACAGAGGTTACCAGGATAATGTGGTTCTCTGAAAACTGTGTAGTTCATCACACTGCCCTATTTGACTGGTCATATGGAAGAAATGCACATGAGAATGCCAGGTGTATGGCAGAGGCGTGTAGAGAAGGGGATGGCACTGCATGCCAAGCA
The DNA here is from genome assembly GCF_001266775.1 of Austrofundulus limnaeus. Lineage (NCBI taxonomy): Eukaryota > Metazoa > Chordata > Actinopteri > Cyprinodontiformes > Rivulidae > Austrofundulus > Austrofundulus limnaeus. The sequence goes on along the minus strand of NW_013952411.1, from coordinate 2,359,494 downwards.
CCTGATTGGTCTGTCAGTGAAGGACTTGATAGTAGTGAAGCTTCCATGACTGGTCACATCTGAAGTTGCTCTCCATAGTGAGATACCTCACTCAGTTTACAGAAAGCCTGGGTTACCCTGGTAACTAAAAGTTTTCCATTTTCTAGCCAGAAGCAAAAAAAATAATAAATAAATAAATAAATAAAAAAGAACAATTAACAGAGGAATTTCTCAAGGCAGCAAATCAAACAATCAGCACAATGACTTTTTTGTTCAAAAGCAAATCTCAGATGAAGGTACACRTTTTGTTTTAAAGACGTTTAAAAGTAGGGAATCCAAAACATACTGATTTTAGGACTTGCAAATAAACCTTACCCTCATACATTCATAGTAAGAATCTTCTCATTTTGAGCTTTTTGAGGTATTATMAAGTCATTTGTGGGTTTTTTGAGAGATGCAATGTCAAATGTAAGCCAAATGTTTCCAGTTTCTGAGGTACTGTCATCATCACATTCCTGAGATTTCTAATTGAAAACAGAAAAAAAAGGCAAAACTTTACACTTAATTATTGATAATTAGTGTAACACAATTTGAACAGGAGTGACATTATTATGTATCACTTTGTTGTTTTGTCTTTAAATTGACCAAATGTATATTTGATTAAAAAATAAAAATCATTTTAGGCAAAGAAAAAGTGAGCAACTTTGTTTGGTTGTGATGGGATAATTTACATACACCTAAAACCTGTGAAAGGTAACAAAACTTTAGAAAAGTGATGTCAATTAATTTAGTTCAGCTCAAATTAACCACAACGGTTCACAGAGAGCACAAAACAGACACAGCAGAAAAAACACTGATCCAATAAAAAACAAAACATTTTTGTCACATTTTAAAGCTTTTTTTATATTAGCACATGTTACCAATGAAGATTGTGTGGCAAAAATAAAAATAAAAATAAAAATCAAACAGCACCATATCAGGCACTTGATAGCAACTAAATCTCCAAAACAGCAGAATATATATATTTATTTGTATATATATATTTATATACAAAAATGGGGGCATCCTTTGAAGTTACTTTATGAAAATGGGGCTTCAGATAAATAAAATGTGTTAAACTGATTTTTGACATTGTTAAGTTTGTGCGATGTCTTCTGTCTGAAGCCTATAAGGATATTCCCAATGCTCTACATAGTATGTGTGTGTATGTGCTTTTTTGTTTGTTGAACAACCAAACACTGATTTGTATTTAACAAAGGATTTTAGAGAAATTGTATTTGATGGATCCCTTTCATTGGCTACAACCAAACATTTTATTCCACTCAGTGTACACATCAAGCTCTTTTTGTGATAAGCTGGGCTGGAATTTGCAAAATACATTGTCAAAGTCTTGGTATGAGACCAGTCTCATCTGACTGGGGTGGATGCTAGAAAGGTCAGCTGCAGGAATGCCATGAAGAGAACCAACCAGAGCCTCTTGACACAGCTGGGCCACATCCAGCCCTGAAAACCCCTCTGTCCTCTGAACTAATAGTGAAATCTCTTTGTCACTAAGACAATAGTTGTGCTGGGAGAGCACCTGACTGATTATCTGATGGCGTGCAGTCCCGTCAGGCAAGGGGATGAGCAATCTCTTAGTAAAGTATCTTCGTAGCGTCTCTGGGATCTCTTCCGGCTTACTGGTGGAGCAGACCACGAGAACGTGGTCCTCAGCAGAGGACAGAATACTATCGAGCTGTATGAGGAGCTCAGCCTTGAGGTGATTCACTGGGCTCTCCTCAGAGAGCTGGGCGGACAGCAGCAGATCCACATCACTGACAAACACTACAGCTGGTTGGCGACATCGAGCTACGAGAAAAGAAGCTTGAATGATCTTGTCCCCTTCCCCAAGCCACTTAGTCACAAGTGCCGAACTGCTTAATCGCAAGAAGGCAGCCCCCAGCTGGCTGGCCATGCAGCGAGCCAGCAGTGTTCTACCAGTTCCCTGAGGTCCGAATAAAAGGAGGCTCCGAGGTAATGTGGCAAGTCCACTAAACATATCAGGCCTTAAAATGGGCCACAGTATCTCCTCTTTGATAGCTGCTTTGGCCATATCCAGACCTGCAATGTCACACCAGTCCACCGGAGAGCCCTGCTGAAGGATCTCTGAATTCACCATTTCCACCAGGCTGGAATCACTGTTCTTTAACTGTTCCTCTGCAGCGTGAGTGGACGAGGTAGCTGTAGCTAAATCAGCGCCTGGCAAGGAGTGGGAGAGGTGCTGTCTGTGTTCTTCAGTCTGCTCACTCATAATGGGAGACCCAAATTTACTGTAGGGCTCAGCAGTTCTTAGCTCCCCTGCAGAACTTTTGGTTGATCCGTAGGATGGGGGACTCAGTGCTCTGCCAGAGTGAACGTTAAATTTTCTTTGCTGATCAGACGACATTGACTGTTTGGTTGGCTTGAAGGCTAAAGAGGATGGTTCTGTGTTTCTTTCAAAGCCACTGCCCCTGTTTGAGTCTGAGACGCTGCTGTCTGCCACTCTGTACATCGGGCTGTGTGAGGAGTGCTGTTGGTTGTAGTTGAAATTACCATAGTTTGAGTCCACATCACCATGACCACTCATGTAGAAAGCTTTTCGTTTTAATGAGTTGGATGTACTGCCATTTAAAGGTGTAGGTGCAATCGGTGTGTGATTGTGGGACTGGTAGCTGTAGGGAGGTATTGGAGTAGGAGCTGCGATGCCAGACGGCAGATAAGCAGAAGGGGGCGGTGCTCCCCCAGAACTATAACCAGGACCCACTGCAGTCTGYGAAGCATACCCTGTAGGAGGATAACCGTAGTTGGGAATGTTTGGGGAACCACCATTATAGCTCGGCACTAAAGCAGGGGGAGGTGGCGGGGGTTGTAAAAGCCCCGCACTCTGCAGTGGTGAGGGGTGCGGAGAGGGGAGGGCTGGTGTGCTCTGACTGCTGTAGCTAGAATGCAGGTAGGAGCCGTTGTAACTGGCAGTGTATTCCTGAGAGGGGATGCCCGAGTGGAGAGTGGTGGCTGGGTGACTCCCACAGTTGCTGCTGGAGTAGCTTGGCTCAGACAAGCTGCTGGCCACCCCCGGGGAGCTTCCTATGCTAGCCGACGTGTCTGTAGGGGGGAGGGCAGCTGTCATTCCAGCTTTGCTCACAGATATAACATCTGGAGCACAGTTCATTGGGTAAATCCCCTCCTGCCAGGAGTCATTCTCTGACTTCCGTCCATTCATGAGTCCAGTGGTGCTATCGGAGTAGGAGCACAGCAGGGCTCTTTCATTTGGGCCTTCTAGGATCCCGGAGTACTTCTCTGCATATTTCTTGAGCAGATTGGATGCAGTCAGTGCAGAGATGTCATCGTTTGCCCACGCATACTGGTATGTTCGCTGTAAGTGCCCCCGGTAGGCCTCCACTTTGTGTGCTGGTGAACGGGTAGTGGATGAGATGTCAAAGTGTTGTTCTGCCCATTGTGTATGCTCAGGGGTCCACTGCATCTTTATACCTAGATATTATGCAAAAAAGAGAAAAATTTTAAAATTAGCGTGCAACTATTATTTATAAGCATTTAAAAGTAGTATCCTAGTATACATACAGTATATGTTTCATGACAACTAATAAGTAGGGGAAAAAAACACATATATTATCTGTTTGTCTACATGAATGGATGGCATTTCAAAMAGACAAAAACAGTTTGCTTTGTCTCTTTAAAAGAAATCACTAACGACATCTGCATGTGATGGTCAGTATGAGAAAATGGGACCCAACACCTGGTTACCATGCTGTAATTCACCCAATGCAGAGCAGAATGACACAGACATTGCAGGTCAGTCTATAATCCAACTCTCATCTGTGGCATTCTGAGACAGTTTCAAATCTGCTTGGAGGAGAGCAGCAAAGCAATCTTCCTTGGCAGCGCTCTGTTGCTTTCATCACACAAAGCCCTCGGCCCAGCATGAATTACATCCACATCGAGTCTGCCTACTGCTTCCTAGCCGACAGAGTGAAGGGGGGAAAAACATGCTTCACTTGTCTTTTCCTCCACAGCCTTGCTCTGCCTCTCTGTGAGGCCTTAAGGGCTTGAATGACAGAAATAATCAAGATAAATCCTAAAGTCAATCTGCAAACAAATTTTTTTTCCTCATAATCTTTTACGCTGGGATTATTAGAGATTGTACTGTACCAAATTAGAATGGAGGCTATTAAGGATTAGGGCTCAAAACAATCTGAGACAGAGTATCATCTTTCAAAAAATTAGTCTGAAAAATAGATACTCATATTTGTGAGATGACACATCTATTTATATGTTTGCTGCTTGAAAAAGAGTATACGCCTGGTTTTGTWTAGCTGAAACTGCACTGCCATACTTCATACTTCAGTAGGTTAAGTCRATATCAGAGGACTTGGATGGCAAGCAGCTACTGTCCAGAGGCAGATTACAAACGCAATGKTTGTCTGTGGATTCCCTTCTGACTCCCTCCCAGCCATTGCCAACTCGCCACACTAGACACCAGCAGCTAATTAGCAGGATGATGCTGCACTAATTGTGTTAATTTACAAGGTTTTAGTCAAAGAGATCTGTGCTATGCCTCACATGGTTGTCAAGCGTTCGAGCTAATGATTAAAAAAAGCTTGAGGAAAAAATGCCTAAGGAAAATTAAATAGCTGAAACTCACATTATATATATATATATATA
>NW_013952411.1:2347736-2354514 GCF_001266775.1 Austrofundulus limnaeus | reverse complement strand
CTCTTATGTTTTTAAACTGTTTTGGGGGAAATAGTAATAAAGACTGCATTGTCAGCCAGCAATCCTAAATGGCACTGACACCACAGTTGAGAGCAGCAGAATAATGGATTTTGTAAAAAAAAAAAAAAAATCATTCAGTTGAGTTCCTTAACACTCGAGGCCCATTTTGTCAATAACAAAATTGCACACAGCTCACACTGAGTGAGGTTCTTCTATTACTGCAAATCCTCTCTGAACAATTTGCCACTTTGGACAATCAAAGAGGAGCTACTTGCAAAGTGTACTTGAGCTCACTGAGCATCAGGTGTTGTTTTTGAGAAGGAAATTATACAAGACAGTTGAAATAAAGTACTTTTGTAAAAAATAAAAATAAAAAATAAAAAAACATTTTAGCATTTCAAGGAAAGCTACTGAATCTAAACAAATGGAAGAATCTGTCCAATTTGAATGTAATTTTTTTTACAAATAAGAGATTTATCATTGCATAAAATATTTTGTGTAACTGTAAAAAGTGAAATTTTGTCCAACAATTTCTGCTATGTTAAATGTGAAGCAAGCTTTTAATTATATGGATGGTATATTACATATGYTATTGTGTATATGAAAGTAATATTTAGACACAAAGGTTTGTGTGCACACACTTTAAGGGTTTAGAATGACAATAATTCTGTAAATGMTGCCCTTTATAAACATTTAAAAACAGCATCCACAGGTCCCTTTGTCGTCTTGGAAATAGTATAATTACAGAGCAGTCAACAAGTGGAACGTTCTCCGATCGCCTCGGGACACAAGCTCAAATTCCGCTGATCAGCCACTAACAAATAAGCTCTTTGTTGGTCCGTTTTGTGTTTGTCAATTCATTGGTCTAAATAACCCATCTGGGGTAAATTTGGAGATGCCAATGCTGAGGAGCTGCTCGCAAGACGTGAGAATTGACTGTGAATCACATATTTATCAAAGACATATTAGTTATCACTAATAGTTGCATTTTCATAATTATTGTTATGCCTACAAAGAAAATTTCACTCATAATGAAAAGAAAAGCAAATGAATTTAAAAGGCAAGTGGCATGTGACGACTCAGTGAAGTAATTCTGCATTGGGGTGTTTAATTCCTACTTGAGTGATCATCATCAACAAAACAGGGACGTTGACCTTTTTGGTAACTAATAATTTGGTAGCCTGGGCCGTTTTTAAGCAAACAAGAGTGGGCCTCCACTCTGTCCATCCAATTTCCTAGTGCGTAAATTGGACCACCGCTTGACAATTCTCTATTCATTACAGTGCTGCTGAAAGGAAGCACAGAGGTGGCAGAGTGGTTTTCTTTTCCTTTTTCTGTGTAGTGGTATGTGTGTACGGGCGAGAGGGTGAGGAAGGGAGAGGCAGAATGGAAGCAAAAATGCCTTCCAGGAGGTTCCCAAGCATAAAGAGCTAGACCTCTCCTTGTTTTTTTTTTTCCTTTGGGGGGAGGGGAGAGTGAGGAATAGGAGTGGATGGGGGGGGTGAAGTAAAAGCTGTCGTAATTGAAACGCAGCCTAATCAGACTCATTACCATTTTCACCAATTTGCACAACCAAATATGCTTATTAGGTAACTGTGTTTAATAAGCTGCTCTTTAGAAAACTCACTGTAATGAGCTCTTTAAAGTCAGACTTGAGCATGATTATACACACTGGAAGTGTTTTGCAAAGCTAAAGCAGACTGGTGCATCTAACCACATACAATGTCATAATTAAGCTGCACAAACTGAACACTTCACACCACCAATAGCACCAGCTAAGGCATCAGACATATTGAAAAGTATTTATGATTACTTATCTTTTACAATCCGAGGATTTTCATCACAGCCTGTAAACATAATTATGAAAGCGCTTGGTTTTATTCTGCACGGACAGTTTTTTTTTCTTTTTAGCTGAAAAGCATTTAAATACAGCTGACAGACTGTAATTAAGTTTATAAATAAAAACAAGCTCATACTCGTATTCAAATGCACTGGGGATATTTTTGAATAAGGGTGGTGCGAAACATTCTGCCACAATGTGAAATGGTAATCGGTACAGCTACAGGCAGTCATTCATCTCACATATCAAGTTAAGACAATTTAAACTCAATTTAGAGCTCCGTGTGGCAGTAATTCCCATCTTTGGATGGCAGGGTGCCATTTAACCCCTCATTTACAAACGATAAGCCTTCCTCAGTCACAGTCTTTTCCAGGGCTACTGTCCACACGTCATAGTGTGTCCACCCATGGCAGCAAATTACTACGTGTCTCCACATCTTTAAAGTCCACTGATCCTGTTAATGATATTCCAATCAAGGGTGGACAATGATTGTAAAATCATGCTCTTCTAGAATTGTCACCTGCCAGTTCAGCAAACAGGTCCCTGTGAAAAGGTCTTTGCTTTGCAAACGCAATAATACTTCTGATCCTAGAGGAGGACAAGTCAAATTTACAATTATTATTTTTAATAGATTTTTTTAAAGCAACTATCATAAATGTCTGGATAAAATACTGCAACATTCAGGGTAATCTTTGTTTAAACAAAGGCAACAGGACTTCTTTATTTTTGAAGAACTAAAAAGTTTGCCGTTCAAAGCTTTTAAACTGCAGTTTTAATGTTCAAAAACTTGGAACATTGCATTTTTTGGTTGGAWTTGAGAAAACGTCTCAAATAAGAAGCAAAATGTGAATATTTGGAAGAAGCTCATCAGTAATCTGAATTATCTGATTCTTTTGTGAAAAAGGGATCATTCACTTTAATATCACTGAATGGCAAAAAGCTATTAAAATGCTACTTAAATATTTAGGATTTATTCTGAAATTATATAAAGTCTGTTTTTGTAGCTGATCCGAGACATCAATTTTAATTAAATAACCATAAAAAAGTGGGTATAAATGTAAATAGTCAGAAAAGCTTCTAAAAATAAATAAAATGAAATAAAATAAAATAAAACAAAATAAAAACACGTGTATATATGGGGACAAGTGGTTAAAATGTCTGAATTTCAAGTTTAATCACTCGTGTATAATTTAAAAAATAACTTCTCTTTTACTGCTACCATCAAATCATTTTAGATGCTTTAATATTTTAATGTGCTTAATATTTGTACATTTAGTTAAATACAAGTTGTGAATTTTGATGTCTAAAWTTGTTTAAAACTTAACTGTATCCACAGAAACAGATTATGGTGTAATGTACGCACCTTTTTTTTCCTCAGACTATACTGATAAAAACATAGCGAAGAATATGATCACAAAAAATATTTCTATACAGATGTTTTGTACTATGTTTACGCGAGGAATTCTGTGTAWGCTTTCTGTGAAGAATGTTCAAAGAGATGAATTAAGTCAACTCATAAGGTCACGTGTAACTGTGGAAACAAGCACACAATTAATGTATAAATTAAACATTCTGTAATCATTTCCTACGACACTGTTTATGAAAAAACCTGAATCCTCACATCTATGCACAGACACTGGTATGACATTTACAGGCAGGAAACTTGTTAATCCTGTAATGGTCTATAAATTATACTTCTCCGTGTCCTTCTGTCATGGTTTAGATTTCCATATGCTCAGTTGGAAWGGCTACAGTAGTTACCTCCATGTTGGTTGGACCTTGTCACTGCTGACTGCACCCCACGTGGACAGCAAACAGTCATTTCATACTTAATCACAAAGTCAACAGTATTTTTTAACCCGCTATGGTGGGGGGGCACCAAAGGCATAATGCTCCATGTTTACTCTCCTGCCTCAGATTTAAGATCAAGAAATAGAAAAAAGTTGTGCAGATTTTATGTCCATATCTGGATTCACAAACATCTCTAGTGTCAGTCAGTTTACACAAACATCAGGTTTTACTTGACATTTTTACTGTTAAAGTATCTTCTTATGGAATTAAGTCACATTTCTATATTAATAATTTACCAAAGTATTTGCAGTTTTGGAGATGTCACTATTTCTTTCTCGTAAAACAAAAACTAAATAACAAAGTGGGGAAAAGTTTGGCCCAGAAAAGCTGTGATTCTGCTTTTAGTTTTGTGGTACTAAATATTCCTAATATTCCTATGTTTGCTTTTTTGTCTTCATCACATCCCATTTAATCACTACCACTTCGTTTAAAATCTGCTGACTTTAATTTGAGCTTCTAGAACAGCTTTTACACTTATTAAAAGCAACATTTATGCATTTTTTCACCATATTTGTTGTTTTGGGTAAAAGCAGACAAACTAATCAGAAAAAAAGTGTAAATTATTTATTAGTGSTTAGATTCAAAAGCAAAATAAAGCCTCCTCTGAGCACAACCCTTACAGTGCCATATTGAAGATTTGTGTGAAATCATTTGAAGCACATTTCCTTCTTTTTACTGTAATTTTATTGCTTCTGTTTGCCTTTAGAGATGTCGCTGCACAAAGAGGGCTTCATGTACATCAGTGGACTCATTTCCTAGATTTTTACAAAACATGAAGCGGACAAATAAATGTTTGATTTCTTGATTAACTTTATTTTAAAAATAGTCTCAAGATATTTGAGTTCAAAATGCCATTGTACAGATAAATCATGAAGGTTTGAGCAAATTCACAGTGTCAGCAAAATGAGATTTTAGAAATAACCAAAAAATATGGTTTTCATTTTTATAATTGTGGCTGGCAACACTGAAGTGAATATCCTCTAAAACAATTCAAGCCCAATCATCTTTTAGCTATAATGAAATTAAACAAGTGTGAAAAATCTGCTGTACTCTATTGTATAGTTCTCCAGTAAGAAACAAAACCTACATATGCCACAAATGCACATCCATACGTTAATATTCCATAATCTTCACATTGTCTTAATTTTCTAAATATAAATATGGATATGAAAGGGTTTGGTTTCTCAAGCGTCACAGACTTGAAAAATAAAAAATAAAAATACCGACAAAGACTTTCACATTGTGTGTGTGAGTAGATTGCACTGCAGTTTATTTACATTTTATTAATAGTTTACATCAGAAGTGGCTAACAATGTGGCAACTTCCTTTGCCCAAGGATAATTATTTATGTTGTATATTTGAGCATATATTCCTTTAATCTACTTTAATCCAGGGAATAAGATTGTGGAACAGCATGGACAATGAGGTTAAAAATGCCAGATCCTTGTATATATTGAAGAGAATGATAAAAACTAGTATTCTGAAGAAATATGGAAAATTATAAGCGAATTCATGCTAATTGTTGTTTGAATTGGTGTCTTACATTTTGTTTTTAGTTCATTTTTAAGTGTTTCAAGTTGTTTTGATTTTTGTTGTATTTTATTTTTATTTTGAACATACAGTATTTTGGGTATAAAAAAGGGGGCAAATATTATACGATTTATTCTTCTTCTGCTGCCTTTCATTTTATTTGATTTTTATTTTGATTGCATGTTTTTTGAACTTTGTTATTTAGTGTTACAAATGAAATGAATAAAGAAATACTACTACCAAAAATATATTTTAAAAATATTAGACTCTTTTTCTCAAATTTTGCATTTCACATCCAGTACACTGGTCATTTTAGACTCCTCGCAATTTGACAGATAGCTTGTATTTTTCAGTTAGTAAGAAAACAAAATCAATAAACAGCTTTTAACAGTTTCAGCGATGATTGCATACAYGCAAATTTCAAATTCTAATTTATTTGCGCAGCACTTTCTTCTTATGTACTGTGGCTATTCACAAGTCCCACTGCCATYTGAACTAAGCTCACAATAAACTGTACTCGCTTTAGAGCAGCATCTATTTCTCACATTTTCCACTAATCCAGTAAATTGTGAGGTTGAGCTGTCATTTTACGCACCCCCCCACCCCCACCCCCCAGCTCATTAAACCGTGACTCTTCAGGCCAAAAGGCCCCTGAGGCAACATCTTCCATTACTGGCCTTAGTACAGCAAAACTCACACACATGCAAACTAACATCCCAGCACACAGCAGTCGAACTGGAGCACTGGTYTAAACCAAGCTGATTGCAGGAGACAGCCTTCGTGATGTTCTGTAGTGCATAATACTGATGAATACTCAAATGGATTGTTAAAGGAGCTCAGTTGTTGAAATCAAGCTCTGCGTAAAACTTGTTTAACCTCTGAGCAGAAATACAGTACAAGCTATAATTTTTGCGAGCCTCTATGAACTTGSCTACTTTACCTCTCAAGGGATCAGTTACACACTTCAGGAGAGAGGAGAGGCAGATTGTGACCCATCTACATGAGGGCTCATTGACCAAAAGCTACTAACATCTTCATCCCCCCAAAGTCCAGCTACCCTGAAGAGGATATGAACAAGCTGAATACCTTGACTTTTCCTCTAAGGCTGTGATTTTTTTTTTTTTTTACCACACGGTCAGTCATCAGATTTACACACCAACAGTCCCTCTGGAAATTAACAAATTATCTTGTTCACTGGTCCAGTTCACAACTGTGATTATTTCCAACCATTAGATTTTACAACTATAATAACCTGGTTTTAAAAAAGGAAATAATGAGAATATAAATAAATTTTATGATTTCACAGTACTGAGAAAATTCAGAATGCTGAATCTTTGTAAAAAATGTATTTCGAACTAAAACATACACCTCGTCTGGCCTAAATGAAAAGGTTTGGTGTCTAAACAACAACAAATGATACGAGTGACACTAACAGCACTTTCTCTTAAGATTTAATGCCGTACACCAAAAATATAGTAATTAAATATAAAACACTTTAGATTTAAATGCATACAACCACATTTTCTTCATAGAATACTATTGTAAAATTGTGCACAT
>NW_013952411.1:2344145-2347401 GCF_001266775.1 Austrofundulus limnaeus | reverse complement strand
TTTTTTTTTTCTAAAAGCCAAGGTCTGTCTTGCTTGAATTTGCCTAAACTCATTCCAAGGCATTATGCCAAAATGAATGTAAGTGCACTTATGGATTTCAATAGATGATTTTTTTTCCATGCACAAAGGACACCAAGGCTATGGGTAGTTATATTTACAGTTTCCCACACATTAAACTGATTAAAAGTTTAAATTGAACTCTAATTGAAAATACCCGGGTGAGCAGCAATAGGATGCCTGCCTGCAACACAGTCTGAAGCATTCTGAAGCATTCTGTGGTATCGACTGCAAGTCTYAAAGAAGGTCACTTCTCCAACACAGGCCAGACAAAAGGTGAAATGAGACAACTGAAGCAATCTTAGGTCAATATGAAATAGAAATCTCTCAGCTATACTGTAATAAAGTTACTGAAGTGAAGTAGTGAAGCCATAAAGGGGAACTTTTACAAGGAAAGAGCTGTAGAGGAGATTGGTTCGCCCACTGGCAAACAATGTCTTGAAAGAGCTAAGCTGCCATTGTGAGCACAGGACTGCCGACCAAAGTTACAACATTCACTTTTAAAGGAAGGGCTGTAGATTTTGATCAAGGCCTCTTTTAATGTGAGAAAGCGTTGACTTAGAAATAAAATAAAATAAAAAAATCTGGGAACAATCTAAGAGATTTCCTTATTATTATTTTTTAACACAAGAAAACACACAATTTCCGCAAGGTTACCCAGCAWCCCTTGCTTTAAAATTTCTGGTCCAGCACGAAGTGGAAGAGGGTGAGAACATTTTCAACCCTTCATGGTGTTATATTATATAAGCTTACTTAATTATCTCCAGAGTTGAGACAACACTGATAAAATCAACTCTGTGAATTATCACCAGCACTGGATGCAAATTAAGAAATGTCACTTAGAGAGCTGAAATCAACTCTGAAAAGTTTAACACTGACATTTTAACACTCCCGTTTTTGATCTGTATATACACCACAAAACAATGAGGTTTGTGTAGCTTATTGTCAAAGTTGTTTCTTTAATGACTGTTGCAATACAATATAATTTATTACTATGCAACTCACTACATTTACTTAAAATTTGTTGCCTTCACAAACAATCCATATATACGTAAATGTGCTAAAGTTGTTTATACGGAACATTAAAACAGCTAAAGTTGAGCAAAGTGRTTTACAACTTAGTTAAACATGGTAAATAGTAAAAAAAAGAAYAAATAAAAGCTAAAACAGAGACTCAACATAAACATAATCTAATTATTAAATCTGAAAGAAGTCATGYGAGAACCATAAAATTGACTTACATAACACATCATGCCATGTGGTTCATTGTAACCCTGCTAGAACCTCCTGTAGTAAGGGAAATGCTTGGTCATATAATAAAAATATTGAAGACAGAGATATTTTGTTTTATTTATCTGTGATCATTCAAACATGTGGACCCAAACCATGACCCCTCTGCATACCAGAGCTACTGGAATCTGTAGAGCAGGTAGGAATCAAAGGTTCAAGATAAATAGGCACAGACGGCTCGGCAGGTGACTGGAATTGGCCAATTTTCAGCTTGACTGGTGGCTACAATCTTTAGTTTCTTTTTTTTTTCAGTTCACAAATGCACTGTAACAAAATGGCTAATTTGTTGTAACCATAGGATGCCTTTAGTGTGGAACTTTAGTCTGTTACTATTTATTGAGTGAGTGAGGAGAACCTAAAGTTTGTTATTTATTATATCTGTAAGTAAGTTGGGTAAATTGAATACATTACTGCAAAACAAAGAAGTCCTGCAGACCTCATGGAACAATGTGTTTGTGAGCACTGCGTTTGTGTATCACTGCCATTAAAAATATACCAAATACTGTTACAAAATGGAAAAGCGCGTTGACATACTGTAGCTGTTGAGAACATTCAGGTGCTGAATAACTCCAACTCTTGTGGTAATGTATAACTGGGGGGAAAAAAAGCTGTCAGAGTTGACCTTCCAGGCCATAAAGAAGAAAATATTATTGGAYAAAAAGGATCAGAAAATGCCATCCTCACATATTAAGTTGTTTGCTGTGTTAACTGCTTTATTCGTTTTCCTGCACTGCTGTCTCATAGTTTGTCAAAATGTATTTGGACAGTAGTAAATCTCCTTGAAATCAGTTATTTTATAAATCTCTAGGTCTCAMTTTACACTGTAATTATTGTAAATCTAAGAATCCTGTATTGACACTTTTTTCCATGTCTTTTTAACAGCTGCTGTTTAATCCCCTCAAATGAACTACTAGTTCTGGTGTTTTAGGAGTGCCAACTAATGCCATGTAGTTACTTTAGCTACTAGTTGTTCATGTTTCCCCTCATCCATTGCCACCACACAGCATCTGAGTGTGATTTTTGATCAGAACAATTCCCATGTTCCCCCACTCATGAACTAAATGTTACTTGTTTTAGTAAATACTCTGGCAAGCTCTGSATTTCTGTTTCAAAGACTGTGCTTTTTTTCTAGAGCTAGACTGACGATAAGTCATTTCTGCAGTTAGATTATGTGAGAGGGCAGTTCCAAGGTTCCTTGTTTTTTTTAAACTCCATTGAGAGAAGGAGGTTCTGAGGACCAAGGTCTGTGAGTGTGAAAACTTAAATACTAATCACTAAATAAGAACATAAACATTTTTGAAATACATGATTCATCATGAAAAAGCTAAAAAGAAATGATTTCAATACTGTTTTTTATCATAGCTATAAAATACAAAACACAAGAGCTGTAAGAAGCTACTAAAAGTAAATATAAATGTTTTAATGGAGATACGATAATTCTGCTACTCGCTTTGCTGCTTGAGATGAAGTTTTCTGTTTTCTTCTTTTTTTCTTTTTTTAACAGACACCACTTAAACATGTGACAACAGCTGAATTTGTGGGATCATTAATTTAATAGATCTAAGAGTTGACTAGAGTAATTGTCCACCACATAGTTTGGACACTGCTGCTATTTACTTTAAATTAAGGGCTGGTAGATATAGTGTTTCTTCTGTTATTTAATGATTTTTTTGTGTTTTAGATTGGGTAGAGAAAAACAGGAAACTATTAGGGAGGTACAATTGAATTTATAAAGGGCATAAACTCATAGTTGAAATATTGTACCCTTGTCTGGTAACCTGGAGAACTTTAGCAGTTTTCCTGTGACAGATAGACATWGGAATTTTGTGTCATTTTTAGGGAAATATGGTTTATTTACTTGTAGGTATCAAATTTAATGGTTTCTTACAGCCTACATATAATATGTATC
>NW_013952411.1:2332244-2343189 GCF_001266775.1 Austrofundulus limnaeus | reverse complement strand
AATTAAATCCATCAATAAAATTAACAGCATGGTGAATCCTATCCTAACTATACAATCCCTGCATGTACAACAATAAAACTCAAAATGATGTTCCTTCTTTGAAAAGAAAAAGAGAAAGAGAAATACCTCACTTTAAACAACATAAAAATACATCAATTAAAAACTGTAGCAGTCATTTCTTGTTGCTGGTATAAAATCTATATTTTGTATGGACATTTTTAACTAATACGAAAAGTACTCAGCTGCTCGCTGTGGCAGGACAAGTATGTAATGGTGGAAGAAATGATTGAGAGACGTGGAAATCTGTCTAAAACTGTAAACCACAGMGTGGCAGACGTCTGAGAGATCAGCGCCTTCGGAGGGTTCAGTGCTTTGACACAAATGAAGGATGTGCAAAGAAAATTATTCTGGAACATTCCTTAATAGAATATGAAATGAAGGAAAGAAAAAAGGTCAATTTGTGTCACAAACCAATTGTAAAAAATAAATGAGATAATTAATACAAATCAAGAGGAAGACATTTCAAATATTTCCCTATTTTTTTCTTTGTCCAACAATCCCCTCTGGGGTTTSAAACATCCATTCCTCAGGTAACTTTGGAAGAGTTGCATAAATAGATTATCAGTAACAGAATTTCCAGACGGCGAGTGCTTCCTCCCTTTCATTATGTGCATTTCTTTCTGCGGTTTAAAGCAGTGATTGTTCCACAATGTGCTGCATTTGCATGTTCAGAATTCAACCAATTAAAAGCTAATTAATTAGACACAATTCTATTAAGAAACAAATCCCAGTCATCAATATACACAACCAGGGGTCACCCATTGCTCAAATGTGAATTGGCTCTTTGCACCACATAGACTAGAGAATAGCACAATAGCACTATTGGAACTCACAATAAATAGTCTGGCATGCATATATTTGCTGGAGCATGAACTCATCAGTGCTGATTGATTTTACCTCCCTGGATGGAGAGCTGAGCTTCTGCTTGGACATACAGATCTCTATCAAATGGTCACTCCAAGAAAAGAAATCCTAATTCTCTCTGACTGTTGTTGGTCTTGCTGTTATTGTAATCACACTGTTCTCCAACAGCTGCAACTCGTTCAAGAAAGAACAGGTAAAAAGAAAAAAATAAGTTTACACTCACATAAAAAAATTTTATAAAGTAAAATCCTGGTAAATGTCTTTAAAGTGTGTAAAAAGATCATATACATAGATTCAGATATGATTCAGGTCTGATGTATCTCTTTGGTGATTTTCATTTTCTTAAGAAACAGCCTAAAGGAACAATGAATTTAAAGTTTTTCAGAAGATCAACAACTTGAGGAAGTCAGGTGACATCAGTTAAACTATTAGCTTTAAACCTTTACATCACTGTTCATTTTTACAATATGGTTATTTGCAAATGAAACACATTTTATCAGCAGCTAGCTGTAGYACTTTTAGTGCAGCCTGGGACACCTCAACCAGGAGTAACATATTAATTCTGCCATAATATTTATGTAACATGTAATTAAAAAGCATTTTAAGGATTATTCAAAACATAATTTTGACACAAACGTTGTTTTAAGATGCCAACAATCCACTTTGATCTTGGTTCCACACAAATCCATCTGATGACAATTAAACTACTTCATGAAACTAAGCCCGATCAAAATGCTATCTATACCAGGTAAGATATTGACTGTTAATTATTTCCACAAAACCCTGCTGCAAAAGAGCCAAACTATTCCTTTAAATTAAAAAAAATTCAAGAAATAATTATTTTTTTACTATTATTTTTGTTTTACAAATGACTGCATAACTAAATATAATGAAATATGATTTCAATTTAAAACACATTTCATAAGATTTGAATGCAAACTACTTTTTAATTCTGAACTCTATACGTCTTGAGTTTGACTTCTATGTGGTAACTTTATATCTAAGCTTGTATAAGTGGAAAGAATGTCCTCCTGGCAGACATATGCAATAAAAACATTTACTATCCTGTTTATTTGTTAGGTTTTTTTTTATTACCAGTTAGGTGTTAAACAAATCTGCTGCTGGGTAGTGTGAGTTCCCCTGACAAATTGTGAACGGCTAACAGAAAGGGTACCGGTCCACTTTTGTACAAGGCAATTCATACAGCCTTGTTCATTTGGGTATGCATGAAATAACAATGTCCTACTGGGAGCACTCTGAGTTTCAAACACTTAGGGTCAACTACACAAGCAGATTCCACATGTAGCCTGTGGCCACTGAGGTCTGGAATCTACCTCCCTCCTGGCTGGGTGACGTTGCATGTTCTATTTCCAGACGGAGGGTTGAAGTGAGGCTGCAGGGAGTGTAACACTGACCCACATGACCTGTGGCCTAGAAAGGCTGCCTGAAGCTCTGCACACTTACAAAAAAAAATCTCACTCCTTCGCTTCAGATATTCAAAGGCAAGCGAAACCTTTGCACGTAGCATATGTCTTTTCATGCCAAATGATTTGCATCCTTTGTATTCACGTTTCTGACTTGTCACCGTATTCTGCACTGTTGTTGGACCCTGCTGCAAACTCTCCGAAGTCTCAAGTGGGAAGTTGGAAAGAAAGCCGAAAAGGAAAAACTGTTTTACTTGCAGGCTTGGTGTCTACAGGCCACATGTCTCCAGTCATCTGTCACTAGTTTACATACATACTATGACACTTCCACTCTCAGTGGGAACCCGTTGTCACCACTTGGCCGCCAGCGGAGGCTGACTGGGTGCTGGATGGGTCTCCCCCAGGTACCTCTGGGGAGCCACATTAGACCTAACTGACAGACTGACAGGAGCGTGCGCACACGCACACTCAAAAAACACACACAACCCGTTCCCAAGCAGGGCTCACTCCTCCAACTCTACTCCAGCTCCCATACTCCCAAGGCACGGCACACTTTGCATAAAGCAGTGACTTTGCTTTACATCAATTTTTTTTTTTCCAGACACAAAATTATTTTTCACCCCTCTAGCCTCTTCGAGCAACACAGAAGTTTTGAAATGAATAATGGAAACAACAGAGCTGAGGACTCATGGGATCCATTTAAAGATGTGGGAGAGGCAATGCAGTCAGAGTTTGGGCTGCAGAAACACCATGCTCCAAGTAAATGAATCTACTATTGTTCTGGATTGTACAGAAGTGCTGCTTTAAACCGGGCCTAACAGAGCCAAGAGTAATAGAGTATTATAACACATTTTGTTTTAAATAAGAATAAACTTGTAGTTAGTTAGCTCATGAAATGTTTCATTTTATTATTTTTTATTGGCCCATGAGCAGTAAAGAGTAACATGCAGCAAACAGCATGAAACAGCTCTTTACTCTGCAGATTTAATTTGATATTACACACTGGAATCAGACAGAACAGCTTCAGTTTAAAGCGTGTAACTTGCTAAACAAAGCAACAAGAAAGTCGGCCCAATTCTCACTACGAAAGTGGGAGTTTCAATTATATTTAGCTCTTCCAAGCCTCACTTTGGTATTTCCACCATGGCTTCCCAGAGTCATACAATGGGCCGCTCGTTGTAACAGCTATTTTAGACAATGCAAAGTCAACACGACTCCCTGAGGTGATTTCCTGATAATGAACACAAAAGAAGTGTCAGCCCTCATAAAGCCCAGTGATGACTCTGAACTATTGAGCGCTCTTTTTTCATTTTTTCTTTTTTTTTTCTCACACACCCCTCCTCCAATTTAAATTAATCAAATACCAAGTGGACTCTAACAGGGACTGCCAAACGGGTCACACACCCCAAAATTGGACTTCCAGGGAATATTCAATTACACACTCAAAACAAAGCCCGGGTTTATGAAATTGAACTTATATACTGATCTAATAAAAGAAGAGAAATTATAACAAACCCCTTTTATTGTTCTTTCCCTAGATGTCCATTCATCTTGTGATAACTTCTGGACAGACTGGTGCGTTCATGTCACCATGCCACTGAGCCTGACACCTTAAACCTCCATGACGGCACACTCGCACAACCCCTCTATCCCCTTCTCCGCTTCCCTTCCCCTCCAGGCGCCCTCGCCTCCCTCGTCTGTACACCACCAGGCAAACCCCAACCCGCTCTCTCTTTCTCGTCTCCGGCGCTCGAGGCTCCCTCTGCTAACGGCTGGCACCAGGCCAACCTGTCAGCCACCCGACGCCACGGCGGATAAATGAATCACAGAGAACTTTGAGGAAAAAGGCACTGATGGCTCACATCTCATCTGATCATCGCTTGAGCTAATTGTCTCAAATTGATATTTAAGACAATTAGCGAAGGGGTGTGATAAACGGGAAGGAGGGTGGGGGGGGGTATCTAAAGATGAGCTTTTATATTCAAAGCAAATACATGAATGCCCGTGAATACAAATGTCAAAGTTAATTTGAGCATGTATTTCGATCTTTGAATTATAAGACCATTATCTCATCATTACTGGAGCTGCAAAGTAAAAATGGTTGTTCCGGCAGGTTTTATGTGCAAAAAAATGTCTTCAAAAATGACAAATGTATTTTCTGTCATTTTCAAAAACGCCAAAGACCATCCTTMAAGCATTATTCATTTGTCTTTGTCTAATTAATAATGTAATAATGTTTCCAATAAGTATTAGTTCAAAATATAACTAGATGCATGAAATTTTCGTTTTAGCCGCAAAGGTGGACACAATAACCAGATTAATCAAAGCCTGGTTTGTGTGAAAACATGAGAGGGATTTCAATATAATAAATACAGATATGTTTTTTTTAAATACTTCAGTGAAAGGCTTGCTGTTCTTTCACAATGTGAAACTCCTCAACAGTTTGTACAAAAAAAAAGCACCTTGGAAGAAGGACGAGAGTAGCCCCCCTCCTCTTCACCAAGGTTATTCAATGATAAGCAACAGGCACACAATGATGGCTCAAAGTGCTCGCTATTTTCATTTTAAAAAAGTCACGAAATTGGAGATTTTGTTAATCATCCTCTTTGAGTGTTGGGTCCTCACAGCCTGAGTGACAGTACATTATCTGGTTAAAGAAATGAATTACAGATAGGGACGCTGATTCAGTCAAGGGGACATTATGTTGTTCTGTCTTTCAGATGAATAACGTGCTCGTCCTGTCACCTACAGCTCCTCTTTTCAGTCCGTGCTCGCACAGTTTGCTACACTGTCTGCAAGGAAGTAGAAAAACACTTTAAAGCAACGTAAAGAGAGCTACGTTTACCAAACAAAATAAATACAAAAGATTATTTTAATGTCTGCAGGTAAGCAGCTGAATTTAGTTGATGTAGCTGCTGAACTCAAGATTTCTAAATGTCTAATTTATCTTGGTCACTTGTAAAAAATAAAATAAAAAATCTAGAACTTTGCATATCTAATTAAAATGTAAACAGTGTAATGAGGACATCAGTGATTTAGCCAAACGTCTCTTTGGCTGCCACCAGGGGTATGATAATTACAGAGGCAAATCTATGAATGCACATGAATCTCCTACAAGTCCAGATTAAAAGCCTTAGTGCTAAACCTAGTTTAAGTACACCTGGGGATTGTCTATTCTAGCCAATCCCCAACAGGCTCCGAGCTGCCTCGTCTTCTTATGAGTGCAGAGACACCTCATGTGACGGAGATGAAACAAACCTCCCCTGTCTCAACGCACTGAAAATGAGAAAAATGAGGAGTTTGACGCAACAAATTCTGCACTTTAGGGTAAACGCGCCTGCAAGTGGCCTGAATAAAAGCAGCCCTGCGACACACTTTGTTAAAGTGTTGCTATTATAATCAGCGAAGTCTATATGCTCTATAAGCAAATTAGGTTTTATGATATGGATCATCAGGACATTATTGGTACAGTATGAAAAATTTTAATATTTTTTAAACAAGAAAAAGTGATTGTTCCAACTTGTTACAAGGGGGAAAACAAGGATTTAATAATTTTAATTTACATTATTTAAAACACAAATATTGTTGTCTAAAAAAATATTAAAGATATTTGAAGCAAGCTGCGAGTGTTTAGTTTGAATTTAAAGATATAAAATACTTGATGTGTCGGTAGTTGGGAGGGTAAATAAATACAAGCAGCCGATGCGTTTTAGAAAATGTCTATGCCATGTGCTGTCACTCAGAAAAAAAAAACAAGTCTGAGCAGACAGTCACTGTGTCTAAATGAGATGGTAGGAGGAGGAGGAGGAGGAGGAGGAGGAAGAGAAGGGGGGGGTGAAAAAGGGAGGATGTCAAGGATTCATGGTCCTTCATCTTCGCAGTAGAGCAAACACGTCCCTCAGTATGGCAACAGACAGCTGCCTCCACCTTCTAATGCAGTCCAACTTAAATCACTGCGAGAATTGTCAGTGCAGAGAGAAATACACAAAGATAACATAGCAAGCTGCCATGAGGGAGACGACAGAGATGTGGAAACAAGGAAGGGAGAGATGAACTGAGACAAAGGAGGGGGGGGGGGAGAGAACACGTTAAAAGACCAGAGTTTTTCTTTTTGTGTGTGTGTGTGTGTGTGTGTGTGTGTGTGTGTGTGTACTTTGCTCTGAACTGACTCCTGTGGGGACCCCGTTTGCTTTGTATTTAAAAGAAACAGCAGACACTGCTGAACATATTTGCTTAAAGATTAAAAATCCTGCTCTGGTCTGGTTTAACACAGTCAAGAAGTTGGAAGGGGTGGTGGTGGTGGTGGTGGGGGGGGGTTTCTGTMAAATGTTTCAACGTTTTGCTTCAGTTTACAGACGGCAGAATCAGAGCAGAGTAATCTGAACGATGCCTCTAATTGTCATCATTAGTGTATGCGTGATGTACACCCCCACCACACACCCCCACGAAAGTAATGCTTTAAATTGTGCTGTCAGATTTACTGATCACTGGTGCTGCTACACACTCTGGATTATAGACAGAACACTTAGAGAAACTAAATTGCTAAGCAAGGGCACATCAAGCTATTAAGTCACAGCTTTATTTAAGATGCATCCTTGAAGATTTCTGCTTTCTGCCGGCTTTGGTGYATCTGTGAATAAGTGACCTAACAATAAATATCCCTACCAGCTGAATCTGCAAACACTACATTAATGAAAACCTTTGATGTACAAAAGTGAATGAGTGAGAAGAGGAAGTYATGTTTTTTTTCTTGCAGTTTGTCTGATTGTATAAAAGGGCAATGAGAAATAAAATATGTTTTGACTCTTTGAGAACTGACTCCCTTTGTCAACACAACTAAATATAACAAGAATGTGTTTATCTTTTTTTTCTTCTTTTAGTGCACACAGCTTTTTTACTCTCACACTTTACAGTATATTTGGCACACAGTTGAAACGTGTGATGAAAACAAGAGGGTCTGCAATCAAAAAAAAATTTTTTTTTTGTTCACAGATTTATGTCGAGCTCGGATTGTTATCGTAGACGCCGTGCAATCAGAAACACACATCGCTGCCAGCTCCTTTCCATGCACATCTGAGGTGTCTGAGGTTAAGTAAGGATCTGCGAGAATCGCCTAACACGCTGCAGGAGCTCACACATGCTACCCTTTCAGAGCTTGAACTCTGAAATGTATCCTCGTGCAGTTCTTAATAATTATTTGCAGTCAAAGATTCAGGAAAAACGGTTGGAGAAATCCAAGAAGTTCTGCTTTTACGATGCAGATAGCTTTAATATGATAAACCCACTCCTACTCAGAGTAAATAAACAACTTCCTTTGGGATTATATGAGTACACAATGTGGAAATAAATGCATTATTATACTTTACAGGTCTGTAGTTTATTTTAGCCACTCAGAACGTCTCTGAAAGTACCAAATGCTACATTTAAAAATGAAAATTAAATAACTGTCCATTGCTTCTGACAAATGCTTTTGCGTTTTTGAGAAATCCTAACTTATTTGCATGTATGGGAGGCACCAAATATGAAACATATTCAAATCTGAGTGACAAATTTAATGCCCACTTAACAAAAACCCACATTACAACCAAACACTTAAGCATAATGAGTGTTGTGGTAATGTACTTTATCTTTTTCTTTTTTTTTTTAAATTCCTAACCGAGTGACGGATGCTGGAATGCTGTTTTTTATTTTTTTATTTTTCTGAAGAGGAGTGAAAACATACTTCAGCTCGCTGATGATGATGTTAATTTCCTCTCAAAGCGAAACATGCAAATGAACTGTGTGAACACAATTAAGCAAAATTGTTGCACGGAGGTGGAGGAGGTTCGCTCGGGACAAAGTGGTTTGCAGGCGAGAGCCATCACGCAACCTGTTACGTCTCCCGACTTTGTGTCCATTTGCTCGCTTGTCACAAATAATTGCCGCTGGAAGAAGAAACAGAACTATTCCTGGCATTCGCTCCGAACTGATGTGTGAGCAGATCTTAATTAGCTTTAATAGTGTGGGAGGAAGAACAAAACAAATTCAACCTATACTGCATATATAGATTACAATAAACTTCTGTTTATATTGCAGAATTAAGCACGTTGCGACTTTTTACTTTAACATAAAAAAACTATATTATTATGGCAAATCCTGCCTGACAATTGTGGGACTGTTAAAGTAAGTTTTATCATTTTAAATA
Organism: Austrofundulus limnaeus; assembly: GCF_001266775.1. Classification (NCBI taxonomy): domain Eukaryota; kingdom Metazoa; phylum Chordata; class Actinopteri; order Cyprinodontiformes; family Rivulidae; genus Austrofundulus; species Austrofundulus limnaeus. Next base: position 2,334,657 of record NW_013952411.1, on the reverse strand, counting down.
GATCCCAAGCCATCATAATGTCATAACATGTCAAAATAAATATTTTTATAAAGAACATATTCTTTAAAAAGCAGACTTCTCATAAAAAAGGTATTTGCACTGAGTTTAAAATGCAACGTCTGATGAATACAGTCAAACAATTCATAAAAAAAAATCTTTGTATCCTTTAGCTATTTCGACAATTGAGTCATATTGTTAGAATTATGCATGCAGAAACCAGTGCAGTGAGAAAGCAGAGAAAGAAAAAAAAAAGACACGCAGCACAGAAAGAATGTCAGAAACCAMAGAAAGCAAATTAAAACTGTGGCAAATTCTTTAACCTTCACAGGATTCTTTGAGCGTAATTGTGTGAAATTAATCACACAATCTGCCCTAATATCTCTGAGCTATGATCATTAAAATAAGGAACTTTGAAACATGAATCATGCACACACACACACACACATAGAGAGAGATAGATWAAAAAAATGCTGCAATGACAGCCCTTTTATAAAACATGACAAATAAAAAGAAATTACAAATGCACAAATTGAACAGTGAATATAGAATTACAAATGGAACATAGGCCTACCATAAATACTGGTGCTAGTGATCATGTCTTCAAGCCTAAAAAAAGAAGGGAAAAACAGCAGAATGGGAATTTTCACGAGGAGGAATTCCAAAGGTTGCTTCTCATTACAGCCACTTTTCCCCCTGCAGCTATCGGATTTCACAACTTAAAAACACACGCGCGCGTACACACACGTCCCCTTGTTCTGTCCTCAGGTACACTCATTTAGGCCATTTAATTATAAACCACGKATAATTAATAATTAAAAAAATGTATTAAAACAGGTAAAAAGAAGAAGCCCTGGACGGTGACGCGAAAGCCTCTGCAGGCTGTCACTTTGTGCGCGCGAGCTGAAAGTGGAGAATAGGAAGGAAGCATGTGAGAGGCTGGAGATGACATAAAACACACATTCTTCATGCCGCCCATTAGAGGAAGAGGCTAAAGCAGCGTGAAGCCCCCCCTCCTCCCCGTTTAAAATAGATTACTTGCCAGCAGTTGTCCCACTAAGAGCGCAATGACAACCCATCTATCTATTAACCTCCCGCCTGCTGTTTCCGCTGCAAGTTTTCTTCAGGCTGACATGCAAAAAAAAAAAAAAAAACTTCTCCATGCGACAAAGTTATTCAGTAAAGAGACGCAGAAACCAGCCGCTTTCTGCTCAAACTACGGCGAGCGGAGCCTCCATAACAGTCCATCTCCTGAGCCCGCTGTTTTCTTTTTTCTTTATGGTTAAAGAGACAAGTCATTATGGGTGGGAAAATAAAGAAATACATAAAAAAAGCAAAATAAATCAGAACGGATATAAGACTGCGCCTGCAGCCCCCCCGTTTGTGATGCGCGAAACCGAGCTGCTTTCTCTTTCTAATTGTTCGCATCACTGATAGTCGGGGGGAMGAAATAATAAACAAAAAGAAGAAAAAGAAAAGAGAAAGCAGAGGGACTTTACCTGTGGACGAGGGCAGCGTCAGGGTTTAGGGTACCATCGATCCGGGGGAGCGCGGAGATGAATGGCTCGCTGCGGTCAAGCGTGGCTGCTCACCGTTTGAAACCATTCCAAGTTAGTGAGGGGAAAGACTGACCACAGCCTCTGCCATGTTGGAATTCCAAACCCTGGACAGCTGCTCGGCTGACTGGAGGCAGCACGGTGCACACTGCGCATGATCCCCTCTGCTGAGAGCCAAATTCAAAGCAAATCAGCTCTAATGAGCTGCGGTTAGGGACGAGACTGTGTCATGAGTTTATATCACAGCAAACTTGACGCATTATCTATCTGTGCTGAGTAACCTTTCGGGACAAAAAAAATGGAAATATGTTTATATATTTCTTCATCTTTGCCAGGCTTACCTCTTAATGTATTCAGTGCCTCTAATTGCAGCCTGCTCTGTCGATGTGATGACCTAATTTGATGGCAATTAACATTCWGTTTGTTTGGGGTAACCAAATCAGAACAAACATTGGAGGTACTCAGAAAAATGTGTTAATGCTTGGACGTAAAGGGTRATTTAGATATTATTTAATGGGCTTCTGTAGGGGAAAAAAAACCATATAAACAAACATTATCTTACCTGTAGTAGATATTTTTTTCAACATAGGCCTGCTCAGTTAGAAGGAACTTGGTTTAACTTTGACTTATAGTAAGTTAAAATATTCAATGCTAAGTCATAAAACCCAGACCAAATAAATATAACAAATAACAAATAACAAATAAAAAGATAGAAAGACTGAAATAGCGATTAGAAGTATATTAAATATACACCAACAAAACACAGGACCACACACCCAACATCTATCCGCTCACCTGAAAAATAAATGGATAAATACATGGAGGGCATATATAAAAATACACACATACCCATACATATA
>NW_013952411.1:2330478-2331897 GCF_001266775.1 Austrofundulus limnaeus | reverse complement strand
GGCTTACACAGTTATTAGTAATAAAACTGTAAGCAAGCTTTTGACTCTGAAAGCAAAGGTGATATTCTTCCTTTTATAACTCATGTTTGTTCATCATTTCCAAAGTATTAATCAGCTTCTCGCTATTATCTGTTCTCCTTGAAAAACGGAGCTTGTTTCTCTTCAGGGAGTGCCGAAAGACCCTGGTTAGACACATGATGTGAGGTTTGGCAYCAAACCTTGCATTATGCCTTCTCATCTCCATGCACGAGGCCCTGGGAGTGATGCATTGATTCAGCCTTCAGCGCTCCCTTGACTGCACCATGTTAATTCGAACTGCCTGGACTCTTTAGAGACTTGGAGCGGCGACCAATCCGCTCCTGAAAAATGACACATAGATCTTTTTTAACTGGGGTAAGGTTATGCGCAATTAATGTCTTACTTGTTGTGGATAGTTGTTTGAAATGCCTCAGTTTGTAGAAATGAGGTTTACTTCTGACTGAAGGCTAGTCCACAAGGCGTCCAAAGTGAATTATTGCATTTTTAAAATAATTGTGTCTTTAAAAACGTTATTTCATCATTTTTGCAATACAAAATCGTTTATTTTGTGTTATTACACAAGCAGAAATGGCAGCAACAGTTAGCTGTAGCACTTCCACTGCAGTGTGAAACACTTCCGACAAAAATATCATATCTGATAATGATAGGGGAAATGCTGCATTGTGTAAAAATACAAGAATTGCTATGTTTTATGGTGTGCATTATTTTTGTTGTTGCTGCATTAATTAAAAAGTTACCATTGATTTAAAATACATTTTTATATTCAATTAAATAAAGCTTTTTTTAATATGGTTTTTGGGGTGGGGGTCATTGGTGGGCCAGCAGTTGAATAGCCCTGATCTGATAAAAAAAAAGGGTGTTCAAACAGCTGTCCGCAACAGTTAAATTATTTATTGATCATAAGCTTTCCACAAAACCCCACTTCACAAGATTCAAATTACACTTCAGCAGCATTCACTAGTATTATTTCGTCACTAATAGCAAAGAATAAAGAGAAATTTACCAAAATGACAAAGAGTGAGTGGCCATGACGTATTCATCAAATTATTATTTTTACTTTATCAACACCCCGTTAACACTCCACTGACTTGACCAATAATGAGTGTCCAAGCTCGTAGAGGAACAGCCTGTGAATTCTCTTTTTTTCTGTGCTGTGAAGGTCATGGGGAAAACAACAGCAGTGCATTTCCAGGTGTAGCCCACGTCCATTGTCTCCTTCCTCACATGGGCATGTTCAGTGTGTGCCTTTGTCCTTGTGTCAGCAGGCAGGACATTCTAAATTATTTTGCTCAGCTGCCTCCCTGAACTCTTGCTACAGCACGTCAATACACACATCATGCGGACACCCGCACACACACACACACACACACACACACACAC
>NW_013952411.1:2315872-2329368 GCF_001266775.1 Austrofundulus limnaeus | reverse complement strand
CACACACACACACACACACACACACACACACACACACACACACACACACACACACACAAAACACCATACACGGCACAATTCATGTCCATCATGCACTTGAATCCTCGACACATACCAAAGCTCGGGAAAAAACTCACTATTTCTTGTTTATTTGTTTTATGATCAGATCAGATATTTGAGTTATTTTTTTTATAAGATTGATAATAGAAGTGTTCATGATGATTGTATACTGTATTTTTTTCTTAATGTTTTGGAAAAATAGTTGAATGAAAACAATTGGTAATATCCTCTTTCCTGTTGCACATCCAGTGAAACTGTTCATTTCCCCAGGAATGAGGGTCTACATGGCACGTGACTGCCATTTTTTTTAACCTTCAGCCTACAGACTTATATGTCATGTGTGATCACTTCAGCAATGTTGTTGGGCATTTATTTTTCTCTGCTACGAAACACTGACTGTGGAGAAAACCAGCAGCAGGCACTGGAGCGTGCATCTTCATGTAACCGTTTTTATTCTCCTGATCAGTGGTTTKTAGAGATATTGACTGATCTTCACAGTAAACGCAGCAGCAACACTCGCATCTTGTTCAGAACAAATGAAAGCATGTTGAGTTCTTACCCTGGCCCTGAAACCTATAATATATTTTCATTATCAGTCCGAGTTTATACTCTATCATTACACAAGTTAATCAAATTCGATTTGGGACTTTTCATGGAGTGATTCAGTAAACAATATGATTTACTTGGTGCTATCAGTGAATGATTTCTCATCATGAATAGAGACCGTTCAGCTCTTCTTCTTTTTTTTGCACTTGCTGTAGTCAAGGCAATGCTTGGAAACATATACGAACGCAATATAATGTGGAGTAAAAGAAGTGCAAAAAGTGATAAATTACAGACTTTATTTCAGAGATTTCTCTAAAATGTGTATGTGAGTCCCTGCTTAGATGCTGGCTAAAACCCTAATGGGGAGAAACTTGAAGTGAATAGAGCCCACAAGAGGATAAGCTACTAAATCTTGCAATAAAAGCAATGTGATTTACAGTAAATTCCACAAGGCTGACAATGCCACAGCTGAGGGCATAAACAGTCCTTTCAGCGCTGCGCCTCAGTTCTCTCTGCTGTGAACTACAATCACGCAGGCATGCTGCTCAGCAGCAGTGACTTTGATAAATCACCAGGAAGTCCCACTGTTGGCTTAAAACTAGAACTTGTTCAGTTGCAATTCTGCATTTGTCCCTCTTTAATGTGTATGGAAGTGGCTTTAGCAGTAATCTGTCAGTGATTGATTAGGTGTGGCCGAATCCCCATTCCGTTCTCCTCCACTGGCTCACTGTTCCGCCGCAGCTGTGTATTTACAGAGGGATGACTCTGTTGTGCAGAGTGGGTGCTGCCTTATTTACCTGCTACATAAACATAGTTACTTCCACACGGGTGACCATAGACTGAGGATGACTACCAGTAAAACCAGAAACAAGGAGTGACATGTTTTGTTGTTGCTGAATTCATGCACCAGTGGATAAAGAAATAAGCTCATAGACCTATGACAGAGCTGCTTTGGGAATAAATCTTGTTTAAAGCTGCCACCCATGTTTGGAGCAGCAGAAAATGATCCAGTGATGTCTGAATGCAACACAACCACCTTTTAGACTGTGATGTACATAAAAAACATAACAAATGTATATGTAACCATTAGAACATATTTATTTTCTATGCGACTCAAGAGGTTGAAAAAGCAATTTAGAAAGGGTGTTGGATATTGATCACACTTACCAGCAATCCATTTTAATTAAATATTAAGAGAGTGTGCTGTATTGATAACAGCTGAACAGCTACTGCTTTTCTTTAGCTGTCATTTAAAAAGTGTACAAACTGGAGAAAAAAAAGAGAAGACAAGCTGTAATAACACTCATGTAATTATTTTTGAAGTGCAAAAGCAAGGCTGTGTTTTATCTGATGCATTTTCCATTCATTCAATACTTTAGTTATTTTTAAAAGAAGGTCTGAGTATGAACATCCATGCATGAATTTTAATGGAGATACTTAAATGGTAATTATTCCACTCAGGCTCAAACGCAGGTAACAAATGGAATTCAATCAGTGTCCGTGCATAATGATGGTCATTAGGAGAAAGAAAATAATAATGACATCCTTTCTGCATTAAACCTGCAGACACTTTACACAATGATCCTGCAGCCATTATTGATCTCCATGGAGATAAGCAATTGTCACTTTTCAACATTGTGCCTGAATGTTAAATACGGCTCATTTTGTTTTTCTGCAAACTATTTCAGCCAACACCAAATTTTCATTTAATTTACTTCACTGATTGAAATCCTTGTCTTGTATGACATGATTGTAATTTGGGTTCATTGTCACAGCTGCCTCTCCCGCTATTTTTTTYCCCCACCGAGTTTTCAGAAAGAGTGAACGTCACACCTGAATGTGACCGGGGTAGGGGGATACTTTCAGCATGTCTGATACGTGAATATGCACATAACACAGATACTACAGATTAGCGTTTCTAGCTCCTGATTGCTCCATTATGTCTCAATAAGTTCAAGCAAAATGTCCTAAAGTTACAGCTACAATTACTGAAAAATAAAAACTTTAATTTCAGCATTAAATTTATATCCTTATTGCATACTCCATACAACAAAATGCAATTAATGCCCATCTTTGAATCACTCCTTAGTGAGAGATTGTAACAGTTGTATACACATATTGTACAGTAGGCAGCATGTATTGAAACGGCTCCAAGACGACCACTTGGTTGAATAATTAAATAAGATCGCCAATCAAATGATCCATGATTTGCATGCCTTCTGTTGCCAACTAGCTCCATCTGTTTGGTTTTGAGAGCTCTGACACAGTGTCTCGTGTGAGTGAAACAGCAATGATGTAATTGTGGATGTGACAGATACACCAGATGATGCAGGGACTGTTTGGAAGTCTGGTCCAAGGCATACTGTACAGCATGGTGTCATATGGTCTGAAAGAAAGCACGACAAAAACAGTTTCATAAAGACCTTTACTGTGTCCTGTTCCTGATTAACTTTAAAGAGCTGCAGCAATGACTGCCCCTTTTCTTCTAAATATGCAGCCCTAATACTGCACTGTAGTCAAACACTGGATTACAAAAGCTGCTGTGTCTTAATTGAATAGTAGGCTCAGTAGCTTGGAGACTGAAGGACAATATTAGCTGGTCCATTTTGGCTAAATGCCAGGGGACAATGCAGAGCTGGACTCAGCTCTCAGCAGCAGGTAGTCCAAACTGAAGTCTGCATCAGGAGAGACAGCTTCTGCTGCTTTGATGGATCTGTCATAGCAGCCTGTGTGTGTCCTCAGCTGGAGCTCAGCAATCCACCACCAAAAACACGTTTCTATACCTGGTTAGACTCTTGGTCTGTTGCAACTTGTCTGTCCTTTTTCTTCATGTCCAGAGGACATAGCAGTGTCTTATTTTTTATTTTAAATGGTAAATGGACTGTACTTATATAGCACTTTTCTATCCATCCAGGACACTCAAAGCGCTTCACACTACAATCCGTGCACTCATTTACCCATTCACACAGCAGTCTATGAGGTCTCTACAAAGCTAACATATACAATCATATGGAGACAAATCAGTGCCAATCACATTCATACACTGATGGGACACACATCAGAAGCATTAGGTGTGAAGTGTCTTGCCCAGGGACACAACTGAGACAGCTGGATGGGGGATCGAGCCGGCAACCTTCTAGTTCCAGGACGACTCCCCTAACCACTCTGCCACAGCTGCCCAGTGGGGGAGTGGGTAAATTATGCACTTTCCAGGCACATGGTTCATTTCTATACCTCAATCAAGTAACTGTGTTACCTTCAGTTGTTCTGAAAATGCTGTATACTGTTAAAAAATTTGACATTGCATCATAAGCTATCTAAACTTGAAATTGGCCTCTGTCTTTTYAAGAACCAACACAGCACGTCTTCACAACAATGCTTGCAGGCTGAGCTCCAGGGAGGAGCTTTGTGTAAATAGGCGGTGCTTTGTACCAAGTGTTCAGACAGCTCCATGTGTCTACCACTGGAGATTCAAGGATTTCTCAGACATGTGAATGAGTCAAAGCAACACTCTGGGTATGTTTTGATGAGGGAACGACTGAACATATAACGTTAAAAAAGTAGATTTTGCCTTTGTAAAATGACAGTTTTGTTTTTTTTTAAATGGGGTTCTGCAGAATGGTTATAAGCAATTAACATCTTACCTGTTCTAGATAGTTTTAAACAGCCTCAGTGGAGAAATCGAGTTTAATTCTCACATTGAGCTATCTGTTAGATTGGGATTGATATTAAAGTGATTGTTTTTTTATAAAACAGCTCAAATCCATAAAACCCAATGAAGTTTTACATTATACAATTATTCAGAGAAGACATATTATGATATTCCTGCCAGAAGTACCCCATGATGCCCAGCAAAAGATACAGCWGGCTGCTGCTGCAATTTGCWGTTCCAAATAATGACRTAATTCAATGTAAATAACTGTGTARTGGCAGTAATGGTTTCTTAAATAGCGTTCACATAACATGCTTTGATTTGACATTGAAGTTGTTTTAAAGCAGCAGTAATTTGCTCTGGTCTTGGCCCCACTCAGACTATTAACTTGTCCATTCTGTCAAAACTAAACTATTTCTTCAGACTGACGTCTTTTCAGTTCCTATCTACAGCAGATAAGATCATAATTGTTCCTAACCTTTCCACAAAACCTGGCTTTAAAAATTCTGAATTAGTTTTAAGACTTTTGCATTTTGCAGATGAACTTAAATAAAAGTCCACTTACATCATGTTAGAATGAGGCTGATTGTTTAACAAGTAARTAGCATTCAAAACTTGGTCAAAAATGAAGACATTAAAATCCGGGAAGACACAATTTCCTCCAGTTGTGGGCTTTTTTTACACTGAAGCACATCTGCTTTTATAAACTGATGATTTCAGGGTCATTTAATAATGCTTCTTCCTTTTTATCAGCTTCAGTAGATCTGCAGCAACTGAGTGCCTCTTTGTCCATCACACTTAGGTGCTTTTGTGCYCAAGTAAAAGCCCTTGAAGATCACACAATGAGTTTTTCTTCTTTGTTCCAGCTGATGAGTGTGAATTTAAATAATTTGACTCTTAGAATAAAATTATCTTTTTCTTTTAAGCAATATGGTATTATTTTTTTCACATTTAAGAACATTTTGTGTCAAGTATGAAAACATTGAATTGGTAGGCTACAAATAAAAACACAGAGGTGTATCTTTTGTTCTATAATAAAATTTAGAATAAAGTAAAAAATGTAAACTTGGGTCTACTATATTAATTATGTGTACTACAGGTTATAAACCACATTAAAAGTTTCTTGAAGTTTTAATTTCCCTTTTATAAATGTTTTTTGTCTTTCTCCACTTGTTCATTGAACATTAATGTTCTTAATTCTCTTTGATTTTTTTTATTTACTGTACATAAGAATGAAGACTGAAATTAGTTAATGATGAATCAGCCAAGATGTCTGACATTGGCCTGTGCACACATTATTCAATGTTTTTATGATATAAAAATCTATAAATTAGCAGTCAGTATCTTACCTGCAGGGCAGAAGAGTGGTTAAGCCTGTCGCCTCTCAGCTGGAAAGTCGCAAGATTGCATCCTGGTCTGGAAACTCTCTAAGTGGAGTTGCATGTTCTCCTCTTGCATGTGTGGGTTTTCTCCAAGTAGCCTGGTTTCATCCCACAAAAAAAAACAAAAAAACATGAATATTAAATTAACTGGTTATTTGTGTTTGTGTGGCCCTGTCCTTGGTGTACTGTTGCTCACACAATGACTTCTGGAGTGAGCACAAGTTCTCAGCAAACCTAAACGGTCGGATGGATATCTTACCTGAAGTAGATGATACTAGATAAAATAAAGCTTTTAAAAACCAGGGAGAATTTATCATCAAAGTGCCGAGCTACTATAGGGAAAGGCACAGCCTACACAGTAAGCACCAGAGTGTTTTCCTTTTTTTCCCCTTCTCTAACACACATGATTCAGTCAGTGAATTACCTCTTCCAAGTTCTGCAGAAGCCTGATAATCATCTATTCATTCAAATCAGGTGTGTTGGAGCAGAGAAACAAGTAAAACATGCMGGGCTRKGGATCTTGAGGACCGGAATTGAWGWTCCCTKCAGTAGAGTGTCRAATTAACACTCATTTCAAMCTGGAAAGACCCACAYGAGACAGAATGAAATTTAGGAGGTTTATTGACATGACAGGACCAACAATGTTATGACATAAAYGGCAATAGAGTTTGGTGCTCGGACCCCAGCAGAGAATGAGAGCCCTGAGCGAAGCTAAAATCTCAAATGAGATGGTTTAAGATGGGTAGGAGATTTAATCCCCCCGGGGCCCGGCACTGGTGGTGGAGGTCATGAAAAGATCTAGAGAAGAAGAAGCCAGCAGTTTGTGTTGAATGACTTCATCACATACTCCCATCCTGAGCAAAYGGTGGAGAGGAAAAACCCCCTGTTAACAGGAAGAAACCTCCAGCAGAACCAGGCTCAGGACAGGTGGACATCTGCCTCGACCGGCTGGGTTGAGAGACGGCAAGAGACACGGCCGAACGCCGAAGAACCGGTCCAGATGCACCCTCTCCAGAAGAAGAAGGGTGGAGGAGGGGTGGTGGCAGGCCGACGGTCAGCTGGCACACAGACTGTGCGATGGAGATGACTGGCTTTTATTTACCGGCAGACAGGAGCTGATTGGACAAAGCTGGGTTTGCGACGATTGGGCACAGCTGAGCTTGAGATGAGGAGGTCTGCAGGAACAGGTAAGGAGGTCACCAGCCTTCCAGAGTTGATTTTACGTATAAAAACCATGTGATATATGAACCTCCAGTTTYAACCATCAATAACTCAATGCAGTGTTGAAAAGCATGATAATCAGTGTTGATTTGTCAGTTGTCACAACAGTAGAAGTACCTTAACTCTGCTTTCATATTTACTCTCATCAGTTATTTGACTTGAAGTGGTAAGTTTTATTAACACTGTACAGTGTTAGTCAGTGTTCATTTTTAACTGTTTAGAGTTAAATTGTACTCTGAAAATTTAACACTGTGGAAAGAGTTAAATTGACACCAATTCCGATAAGGACCAAATAGACTCAGACACAGTGTTAAATTTAACTCTTTAAGTGTTGATTTAACACTACAAAAATTTACTGTGAAACTACTTCCACAAAAAACACTTTAGAAATRTCTAAACTATTCATTTAAGATGGTTAAAACTAGACAATAAGTGTTTTGTTTTGTTTTGTTTGAAGAAAAGTTCCATTTTCCCAGAATTTATACACTTTAAAACATGAAAAACAAATTTAAAATAATTAAGTATTTAACTAAATTTTGCCTTTTCATTGGATGGCAAAAATAAAATAAAATAAAATAAATAAAAATTGCATAAATCTATATAAACATACCAATCAAGTGACAAATACCTGTATAAAAGCTGTTAAAATAATACTGTCACATGTGTGCACAACCTTATTCACAAAAGTCTAATAAAGCAAAGACAAATATGAGAAAAGCAGAGGCTTGTGAAACACACTGCCTGGAGTTTGATTCATTTTGCGAGGCAATGCTTTTCAAAACAGCTCCAAGACTTCCTGATCAGCTGTAAGCCCCGGCTTTCACACATAAGTCACTGAGAGCGATGGAGTCCCCTCTGTTTACTCACTCCAACCCAAATGATCTTTCACAAGTAGACCACTTCAGTTGTGAAATGGAATTTGCCAGGGTGTTCGGTCCCAAGTCTATTTCTCTGTACGCTTTACCAATTCCCAAACAGGGTTCAGTCGCTCACAGATAATGTCTGTGTGGATTGAGCCTGGCTCCTCTGCTGTTTTAATGGCCCACGGGAAAAGGTATTTGATGGAAGCAAAGAACAGTTCTTAAGCACATATAYAGCACTGAATTTCATTTTGTTTAGTAATGTACATGTTTAACAAGGATGRAGTGATGCTTATTAAAGGGTGTGTTTAATTTAACATCTTACCAGCTTAAAATAATAATAATTTGCTGCCAAAAATAATAAYGGCTAGCGCCATAAAAAAGAGGAATAAGATGATGATAGCCACTACACAGCAGGAGGTTTTAATGTTTAATAGGATATAATATAGGATGTAGTTCTTTTCACAAAAGCACTAGTTTGTTTTGGCAGATATATGCTCACATATTAGAGTCTGAAGAGCATAACTGATGGCTTTATTTCTGCAGTGGTTGACAGTATTACTGCTGTGGTATGTAGTTATGATAAATGGTTGTTTAGAAGGGCTGCATTTACTTTGTAGAGTCATTATGAGAATATTATGTATGAGAAAACAGTCATTAATATTCATTATAATTGCAAACTACTGAGCTGAATGCTGATAGAGTGTGTTCAGTTGCCACTTTCCTAACGCATTTATCACCGCATTTGTAGAGCAATCAATGTAGGTGTTTAGGAAGATCTGTAACTCAATCAGACATTTACTGTAGTTTACAAAAAAAAACTAAACTTAAAATCCTCAAGGGATGAAATAATTAATGTGTGAAAATCATACCAGTATAATATTTTAATCATAGTATATTCTAGTTTACTTAATAAATAAAAACCTGAAAAAGTTCAGATTTTTTAAAGTTGTGTGAATAAAAATGACAAGCTAACAACTAATCCAGTCATGACAAAAGACTGATGCAGTAAAAATGTTGATTCGATGTATGTGTGCTTTTTTATACACATTTCCATTGTCCCAAACTTTGCATTAGATGTAGAACTCATTGTATGGAGACTAAAGCCTGAAACATACTCCATCCGAACTGYCGACGTCGGCATGGGTTGTCGCAGTTTAATGACGAAAATTATGTCACAGGGCTCCGCAGCGTCATGTCGACAGCCCCTTTTGGCACAACTCGCCTGCAGAACTTTTGACCCCCCCCCTCCCGTGTGGACGGTAATGTGTGATTGGTCTGAAATTCGTGGGCGTGTTTGTTTGTGCTGATGCTCGGACACTCAAAAAAGAAAACTCGCTTCTGACTAGAGCAGACTGTTGAAGCAGAGTTTTATAAAGATAGTCAAACCGAGAAAAACTCATGCGTGTTTTTGCTGAAAGCGCTATGCGCTGCATTTACCTCAACCACTCGGTAAAAAAAAGGGAAAAAAATGACTCGCTCCTAGAGACGACTGTTACCAGGAAGCAGAGTTTTATAAAGATAGTCAAACCGTGAAAAACTCATGAATGGAGATTAAACAGATGTTGTGCACGGAGGAATCTGACTGATAAAAACTGTGGAGCTAAACCAGGACAGATGTGGATAAATACGTCGGGTGAGTGACAAGTCTTTTTTTTCTGCCTTGTCGGCTGTTGCGGGGAGAAATTTCATGCAGTGACGTATGCTGCAGCGGGAGGAGGGGTTTCCCGAGCTCAGCGCGGGGTGTCTCAGGAACTATCTTATATGTATGCGAAAATGACTGCCAAACCAACCGTCGGCGTTGGAGCGAGAATGTTTCAGGCTTAATCACTGCTAATCACATTCATACACTGATGGGACACACATCAGAGGCAGTGGGGGTTCAGTATCTTACCCAAGGACACAATAACTAAGCTGGAGTGGGGAATCCAACCGGCAACCTACCAGTTCCAGGATGATTCCCCTAACCMCTCTGCACAGCTGCCTTAACATTGTTTATAAAATCAGGGTAGCTTTGAGAGAGCAGCTCAAACTTGCTTGTCTATATGGTCAGAATTTTATTGTATTTGTCTCAAAGAGCTATCAGCAACAGGTAAGATAATCATTCATAAACACACTGAACATGTTTTGAGCATGCTCTTTAATAAGATGTGTATTGGTCTTAGATGCCTCTTGGACTGCTAGATGCAACGTTTCTATTCCAGTTGAGCAGAAGTCTGAATTTTGTTTGTATCAGGTAATTGGAGCAATGTTGAACTGAGAACCACTGATACATTTCCTAGTCTACACGTGAATGAGGCCAGCAATAGAAGAAAAAGGTCAGGCCCTGGACTTGCCTTCCTCCCCAAGGGCTCTGAGCTGTAGGGGCCGGAGAACACCACAAACAATTAAACATGTTGCTTCTCAGGGCAGAGCGGCCGGACTCCTGTTGGATAGGAAAGGATTTTTTCCCCCGTCTTCTTCTTTTCTACCTCTGTGGGTTGTTGTTGGTCACTCTTCAGAGCAATAATCTGCAGGTCTGAGCAATCAATACAGCCACGACAGCTTCAGCTTCCATTAGTGCAGGCGTCTCCTGAGTGCCTGTGCATGAGGAGAGGAGCACAGAAAGGGCATCAGCAAACACATCAAGGTGCACACACACACACACACACACACACATATTCAAGCTCATGCTCAGTATCACCCACTCACACATGTACATACTTTGACACACAGGCACTAACGCAGTGGATTCAAACAATAACAGAACATAAAAAAATAATAAATAYAAAATAACAATAAAATGGAAGAACTTTATTCTTACGCAGCAAAGTATTAGGTCATGGCAAATAAAACATGATTAATGTAGTCTTCAATAAGTTTTTTTTAAATTGTGTGACAAAAAATAAAGTAAAATAAAACAGATTTTACGACACGCCACTGCTGTAGTTGAGGTTTAGTGAAGTTTAACAACTTAACGGCATACCCTGACTTTCTCCTTCACTCTCTGTCATAATTCCTGCCCACTGGAGGCTTTGCCATTGATCATGAAATATGTTGTCTTGGGCCACACACTGAAATTACTGATGCTATCACTTTCTGTGGTGGGCAGTCATATTTTCATGGAAATGTGTGGGCTCACAACACTTGGTTCCAATCTGGAAAAGTCCAATAAGTAGTGGGTTTGTTTGCTTTTTCAAACAAAAAAGAAAAAAAAAAGAAAAAAAGGCATCCTTTCTTCAACAGGTACCAACTTTTAATGCTTTGTGTTTGCTTCAAAACAATCACCCCTCTCAAGTTTATTTTACATCTCAAACAAGCAGCTCTTTATTTGCTTTACGGAGTAGTGGTAAGTGAACCGAACTTTTTTGCTCCTTACAAATTGTTTTTAATACTACTCCACATATAGTAGAAGAAACAGCTTCTTTATAAAATGTCCAATGTGAATGCATTACATGTAACAATTCAAAGACCTGCAGAGTAATAGTTAGTTTTTACAAGCCATCAAAAGCCTGACAGCTACTCAACAATATTGTGCAACACCTTGCTGAGAGCAACAGAGTATCAGTTGGACCTGAATTGCAGATAATAATGCAATAATGCAGCAGGCACTTACACAGGTTCAACGTTGAGCTCTTTCTTGCTCTGTAATGGACAAACAAGTGAAACACAATTGGTTATATACTGTATTTCGACAAGATATAGCCACGAGAAAGGCAAAGTACCAGAAGTGTTGCAATTATTCTAAGAAAAATACACTTTGGCAAATGCTTACAGGAGGAAAAATCACAGCAAAAGGAAGGTTMAATGCAACAATTTAATATCTGTCTTACAGCAACATGTTTAATATGTTCAATAATTTTTTCGTAAAATAAGAACACAGCTGGTAGATGGTTTCAATCGAAAGGAACAAAATGCTTTAAAAAATCGCTTTTTTGTGGTGTTTGTTCTAARATACTTTGGGAATTGCAAATAATGCTGACAAGGAGCAAAAATATTTTATTGTCATTATAGGAGACCAAAACTATGTGTGACAGYGACGAGCCACATCACCGGGTTTAGTTTTTCTTCAAGTGATCTTGGATAAATTCTCACTGGAAAAAAAAATCCAATCTGACAATCTTAGATCGTGTTCAAAGGATTCTACAAGTCCTTTTAGTGAATTACAAGTAGGTTAATATTTGTTAGATGCCTCCCATTCATCAAACATCATTTGATTATTATTTTGTAATTAATAAAATGAAGAAAGGTAAGGGTCCTTGAATACCAGGCTCTTTCTGTTTGGGTTGATTACAATTCAATGATACTGACAAGTGCAGATGAACTCATCAGCTAATTGCTGAGGGTATGAAGAAAGGTCACAGAACAATTAAGAAAAGAAAAATCAACCTGCGGACAACAGTGTCTGCATCCAGCTCCTTTTATGTTTCATAATTCGCAAAGGTGCAAAATGTATGGTTACTGTATATAGAGACATTTTATACTTTTAAATCAGTTTTTACTTTAAGGTCACTTTGCTGTTCAACATAATATTTCTTAGATGCTGTTTTTATACTGGAAAGTTTCTTGTCCTAGACAGAAGAAAACATTTCAAGAAGAAATAGAAAAGAAGAATTTATTTTGTACGTCAAGAATGTTGTTCTATTTTTTTTTTTTATTTTGCTTTACGTGCACCATAAACACAGTGTTGGACATCACCACATGGCCACAATAAACTTTCAGTTTTCTCAACCATAAATTTGTACAAAAACCTTTTTTTTGATTGTACATAGAAAGATGTTTATTAGAGTGACAAACTGAAATCAAACACTCTCACTCTTTTCCCACCACCTGAGTTGTCACATTCCTTTAAAGCTGCAATTATCAGAAGATTAACACGTTCTTGCTGCTACAAAAGGATGCTGTGAGAATGAATTTTGGTTCCAACAGCAGTTGGCAGTTTGCCACAGCTGAAGGTGACAGAAATCTTGCCGATCTTGCAGGACTTTGAAGGGGGGATGGACAGAGTTGGCTGGGTGGAGCCTGTRAAACTGAAAGTCATTGCTGTTTGGGCTTCCACCCTGCCCTCACTGCCCCAGTCCACCAGATCAGCTTTACTCAGCAGATTCCTTTCCRGTGGGAAACAGGGGAAAGGCAGCAAAGAGCTAAAAGTGATCTGMCCAAACCCATGGCGAGAGCGTTTACTGTCCTAATGCTTATTATTGATCAGGCGATTAAGGCAGATGAAGAGATTTTTAGYAAGTTTTGTTCACTTGTTTTGAAAGTGTGACATGTGATTGTGCATCGTCAAGTCCTCCGGAGAGACTCACCGAAAGATCAATACTTTCAATCAAGCCAGAGAGCTCTTCTGTCAGTCATGCTGAGTAAGGCGATTACAATTGAGTCCTAAGACAATGAAGAACTTCACAGAGCTTCCTTGGACACACTTAGGACTCCTGCAGAGGTTCTAATGAACTCGGACCTGTTAAATATGCCTTTAAAACCACTTTAGCTACGATCCTGAGAGACTGTTTCAGCTGCTAAGTTGCCAAAATCACAATCTGTGAGTTAAAACAGCAAAGCAGCAGAGAGAAAATATCCACTGAAAGGATGCAGAAAGTTTAAAACTATAACCCTGCCCCTATATATACAGTATGTTCAGTTGCCTTTGCCTGGCAGGCAGGTGACTCCAACAGATACCTGTAAAAAAAAACATCAGACATCTCAATGCAGAAAAGAGCGCAGTCCTGGGAACGGCTAAGATACTGCAAAGAAATCTTAACTTCTGTGGCCTCTGGTAGAGGACATGCTTTATAT
>NW_013952411.1:2313830-2315777 GCF_001266775.1 Austrofundulus limnaeus | reverse complement strand
TATATATACCCTTTACCTATTTATTTGCAAGGTGACAAAACAAAAACCACAAATGAGCAGCAAGTTAAACCCAAAACCTGTCATGCAAAGTAACATAATTTTAAAACATCTTTGTTTCTGATGAGACTCCAATTGATTTTAAATTAAAATTTGTATGCATATCTGTAATAAACTAYTTTTATCTAAAATACAGATACATATTTTACTCAAGTGTATTGTGTTGCTTTTGGTATACATATTGCCATCCAATAAACCCACAAAATAACAAAAATAAAGACTGAACAAAAGCAGAATAAATGAAGAACCTAGTGGCAACAAATACTTGTGCAGAATTCTTAATCATAACCCTAACACCTCATCTGAACCACCGTGCTGAGAAAATACCCAGAGCAGTGGAGAAACACTGAAAGATTCGGATAGTTCTGTGCCGGAGATTTTTCTGGTTTTAACAGGCAGCATGTAGCAGCGCTCATCCCTCCGTGGCYGACACCAGCCTTTCAGGGAGCAGGTGACTTGTTAGTACTCTAAGCAACAACGGGAACAGATGTGTCCCTGACAGTGGATGGATGGTCAGGGTCCATCTGGTCAGTGCAGCCCTGGACAGGAATGATGAATACAGCTTCATCAGTGAATAGCTGTCATCAATCGCGTGGCGTGGCGATGGCCGGTGACAGCCACGGGGGCCCCAGGTGTGGTGGGCAGAAAGCTGGCTGGCGTTGGAATGCAGGTCAATCAGACAAGTCGGAGGCAGTGGTACGCATCGCAAAGTAAAGTGCATACATTACAAAGCAGATGAGGTGCATTGCTTAGYTGGTGTGAAAATAATCTGCTGCTTCTTTGATACGTCAGCAGGCTGGGTCACAGATTTATWTCAGCGCCGGGGCTGTTACAAAGCTATTCGGCTAAGGATGAGTAGCAGGTGTCTAGACAAGTCAGGGCTCTACAATGTCTTCCCCAGTGGTCTCAGATGAAATGTGTTGCATCCTTGTCTCCTTCAGTGCATAGACACAGAGACAAACCAAAACACTGACCTTGTTCTGGACAATTCTGAATATTTAATGGCTCCTGGTCCCCTTGAACTGTCACAACTTTAAAGCGACCACTTCTAATGGTTTTATACTGTGGGTAGATCATTAGGCAGGATGTAAGAAAACGATTTAATGGAAATAATCCTCTGCATCATTTTAATGATTCTAATTAATTTGTGCTGTAAATAAGACAAATGAACATCTTTTTCTAATGACCAAACATAGCAGATAGTTTGTTCCTTTGTTCTATGATTTCTTCTTGTTTGTTAAATAATCCAGATAAACCAGTTTATTACAAGCAGCGCTGCAAAATAAAATGACAGTGTATAATATGCAGAAACAATCAATTAATCCAGAAAGATGAAACTTTAAAGAATTATAAAGGAACATGAAACAAATACAAGTCCACCAGGGAGCTGAACATTAGATGTGTTCTCAGATAAATCCCTCTTCAACAGTCTGATTTTTTTTTTCAAAGATACAGATTAATAGTCATTTTCACACAGCTGTCACTRATGTCATCCAGATCTCGGTGTAATGGATAAAAATAGTTTAGCCATGTGGCAGACTATAAAGAAAAAAGGCCTAAACAAAAGTGCAAATATGAAAGACCTGTTARAGAGCAGCAAAATATATTGCATATTTATTTGGACATCGTATCTGTTTTACTGAACATGAATCTCAATATTATCTAATCTGCTCTTAGTTAAACATTCAGTTTTTTATAAAATTAAATGTTTATAATGGCTGTTTTGGATACAAAGGAATAAAGATCTAAAAACTGCTTTATGTTCATTATTTTATTGCAATAAGAGGTTAGAATTAAATATGTACAATAAAAAAACTTAAAAGCACTGAAAATAAAGACTTACACTGATGTGAATTGGCTTCTGTTTTACTTGTATGGGTTATATATATA
>NW_013952411.1:2303546-2313667 GCF_001266775.1 Austrofundulus limnaeus | reverse complement strand
CAATTAGAATGATACATATAGATATGGTATTAGATCTTATGAAAACACCTCAATGTGTGTTTCCTTCTGAAATGTGTGCACAGTCATGTTTAACAATTGCACAATTTGCCTGCAAGACAGCAAGAAAAATAGGCTGTCAGTTATTTTTTTTCTTTTTTTTTACTTTCACTTAGTTCAGGCATTTACTCTGTAAGCAGAGAATGGTAGCATAAGCCTGCTGTGAGCTGGTTTTGTACATTTTAGCAGCCCTGTCGTTTCCTCAGCAGGGTATCCCCTGGGAAAATCAATGGGAGGAGAAGGCCATGGGGGAGGGTCTGGCAGAAAACATACGTGCAGGAATTACATTTCCAAAACACATTCAGGAGCCGGTTGTCTGATGTTGCTTCTGCCYCTAAACAAGGTAGTTTGAAAATACTGCTTGTATATGTTGTTARCATCTTCAATTTCTTCCTCCCCTCTGACAAACGCTACAGATGACCATCTTAATAAGAATCACTTTTGTGTTTGGAACTACGATGAGTTGCTTTCTGAGACTTCTTCAAACTGGCATTAAACCACTTTTTTTTTTCTCCAACAAACTGACAAGAGGATGGAATAGAGGTGTCACAGTTGCAGACAGTGGCAGTCTGGCTTTGACGGTCTCACTAAAGCACTGCAGCTGCCTGAATCGGTCAGAGCACTGCAAATTGGAAATCCAGAGGAGATCATCTGTAAAGAACACATCTACCAGTGTTGCAGGATGCAGCACAATGAGAAAACCAGGGTAGATGAGAAAAAGCCAGAAAGCCAACAACTCAGTATGAAACTGATAAAAGTGTCCCAGTTATTCTAACAGAATCCAGTAATAATGCTACATTTGTTTTCCTCAGACCACTGCAGTACAGTGCAGGTCAGAAATGTTTGGATTACATATTCCTAATCTGTAAACATGCTCTATTTTTTTTCTTTAAAATAAGACCAGGTGATATTTTTTGCCTTTTTTTTAATCATGTAAATTGTAATGCAATTTGACCAGGTCAGATGCAAAAACTGATTACATGCAAAGACCGGCTGCAGTCTACATTAAAGCAGTTCTTTTCCTCAAATTGAACATATTGGCATCCTAGCAGGAGGACACATTATGAGGTCATTCATTCACTGACCAATATCTTGGGATTTCTGAGGCTTTAACATTTTCTCATATGGTTTACCGCTTATTAGATTGATAAAAGGATCAAATGCATTGCTTATTCATAGTGTTTTACTGAGAAGCGTAAAAACCAAATGGACTCACAACCACAGCAGTGTTTGTGGCAGGTCCCAAACATGGTTAAATAAAGGCTACAAGATGTCTGAGAATAAATTTCATATCCTTTTAGAATTTTAATCCTGAATGTTGGAAAGAAGATGCTTCAAAAGAATGTCCCAACACAGACGAGCTACATCTAATGGCCAGAACTCTGCAGTTTTCACTCATTTACAGGCCAGCGGTCACTCTTTCAGAGATGAGGATGTTCTCATTCTTGATAGAGAGGAACGTTGGTTTGAGAGAGGAGTAAAAGAAGCCATTTTTGTGAAGAAAGACYGTCCATCRTTAAACAGAGGTGGAGGCCTCCGTTTTCAGTTGTCCCCCTCCTACAGTGCTGCTATTGCCAGTATCACTCCACCCCTGTTAACAATAGGTGTTAATTAGGTGTCAACCATAGCCATGTGATGTGAGTATCAGTCACATGGAGGCAGTGCTTAAAAGCCTGAATTTAGCCTGAAACTCTCAGACTGAAGAAGTCTCTTGGAGGAGAGACGAAACGTTTCATTATAGAAGAACCCGTCCAGAAGACCTATACATTTTTTTTTCTTTTTGAAGATGCTAACAAGTACTTATGGGTTGATGAAATAACTTAATACAATGTCTTTGACACATCATTGACACGTTAGTCCTAACGTCCCCATCTTTTCTTGTTGTTGGAAATTGAAGCCAGCAGGACCCAGTTTATAGGAGCTCTCAAGAGGTATTTTTGGAAACAGTCTGTGCATTAGTGGGGCTTGAAGTCCTTTTTTAGTTTCTTCCTCCTTTAAGATCATTATAAGTATGTGTTGATTAATTTATCCATCCATCCATTATCTTTTACTCACTTGTTCCTTCCAGGATCATGATGAGGGTCACTGGTGCCCATGTGTAGCAGTCACTGTGCAAGGGGCAGTATACAGTCAGGTTGCAAGTCCATCAAAGGACCACAGAGACAAATGAGACAAACAACCATTCCCACCTAGGGGCAATTTAGAGTTACCATTTAGCCTAACAGTCATGTTTTTAGTCTGTGGTAGGAAACCAGAGTACCGACAGAAAACCCACGCATGCACAGAGAGAACATGCAAACTCTACCCAGAAATGTCCCTGGAGGGGATTCCATCTGGCAACTTTCTTGCTGAGAGGCATCAGCTCTACCAACTGGGCCACACCTGTGTTGTTGAAATATTTTTATCTTTATTCTTTTATTATTTATTTTTGTTTTATTTATGTAATTTAAGCATGTTGAAAATAAAACCCAGTCAATCAAACTTTAATAGAAGTTGCTCTAAATGAATCTCACACCAAGTGGACCTTTCATCTGAGAAGACTGCTAAGTTTAATGTGTAATAACTTAAAGGCAAGGATATTTTAAAGTCTGTTTTAGCAGAATAATAAAAAAGATTAAGTTAAAGACATGAAGTCATGAATGTAGCACTAACAAAAACTGAAGTTAAGGGTATTTTTCCAGTTGGATGTGGAACACCAGCAGCAGTGACAGCTTTCCTCTGTGATCTAGTCCGAGGATCTTTGCTGCTGGGTGGAATCAGTTGAGTCATTTGGATGCCTTGTTTATCTAATGGTTTGGTGATGGCAGAAGCCTTCAGCCTGCATTAAAGGAGACATCAACCGACAAGAGAAAGTGGCCTGAGAGAGAGAACTACAGTACAAACTAACAATGGCAGCTCCAGTTTTTTCTTCTTCTTCCTTTTCCTTATATTTATAGCGCCCAGCAGGTGTCAGCCACAGCAGTCTCTCTGACCACTTTGACACCCCATGGCTGCTGTGCTTCAATGTATGAAAGAAAAGCTAGGGGGAGGGAGGGCAGCTGCCRCCTGGGATTAGGTACCTGAATCCAATCTTGAGGAGCAGTGGGCTCCAGTGGCGTTAAAGTGTTTTCTGGAGAATTTCTCATGTTCCCCACTAGCTGATTATTTCCAGATTTTAGTTCTGCCCCAGTGGAGATGAGCTCCACACAGTTTTGCCGGTTGTGGTTAAGATGTAGCTTGACACTCACAGGCCACACTCGGATGAGTTGTGTAATCCCATTTAGGGAAGCACATCTCAAAGGCAAATCAAAAGTCTTTGTTTTTTTTATACTCGCACACATGTGATTCCATAATATTTTAACATTTTATTTTAATAGCCTCCACAGAATTTTTTTTCTTTATTGCTTTATCAGAAGACAAAGGCATTCCTCCGCACCTCTCCTTGCCTTCGTCTTTCAGTGTCAGTACTGCTCTGTCTACTCTTGCTCATTAACCTTGCTTGTTCTTCCACTTCATAGGTCTGCTAATWTGACCCCCCCTACCCCACCTCCTTACTCATAGAAAACACATTCCCTTTGAATAACCAAATGGAGTTTTTGGCATGTAAGAGAAGAGTGAAACTGCCTGTAGCGAAAACAAAAAAGAGAGAGAGAGAGAGAGAAAAAAACGGCTTCGGATCAAKAGAGTATCCTTGCCCAGAACCATTTATAAAAATGTGTGTACGTTTGTTGATTAAGTTTGAGTTTTGCCTCTTTCGGTTCTGTTTACTGCACAAGCTATTTAGTAGCTTTAGGATAAAATGTTTTTAGGTTGCATTTCCATTATTGTTACTGTAAAGTGTCCACCACACATTTGGGGTACAGGATAGCTCATATAAATGGACTTTAAATGTTTTTGTTGTTCTTGAAAAACTGACAAAAATGGCCTTGGTAGCTCTTTATTAAAGTTGTTAAAAGGCTGCATTTTTTTTAGCTCCGTCAGATCAGGGTGAAAATTGTATTTCAAYAAGTCCTGAGATAATCAGTTGTTATTATTCTAAGCTTAAAAGTGATTTGAGTATTTTATTTTATTTTATTACCAGCAGCGTCAGACAAACTAAATAAAAGCTTCAAATGTGTTTTTTATTGTTAAATTAGGAGTACAAGTGTACAATTTGCATTAAAAAACAGATATGGTTTTAATGTGTCAGATGTAGTCAGCAATCAAAAGATCAGGATGTTCATAATTTATAAAAGCTTTCATTCTTGCCCATAAACTCAAAGGCCTATGACAACAAATAAAGGATGATTTCACAATTTATTGCACGATGATGACACATTCAACACAAGAAGCCTCCAATTTCTTTTCTATTGATGACAAAGGAGGAAGAACTGGCAACATAATCCAGGAAAAAATGCAAAAAAATGTTCTCATTACAAGGTCTAATAATTAAAATATTGAATAATTAGTCTTACACTGATGTACAGTCGCACTATATCAGACCACGAGTCCTTAATTACTGTGCCATTGTGCCACAGGCTGACCTACTCATTTTTTGTCACATGTAATGAAAAAGAACATTTTCTTTAACTGCGTTTTGAATTTTTGACCTGTAAAATTTTAATGGGGAGTACAGTGAGCGTTGGATCTGGGTTGGCAGGAAAGTAAGGGGGCAAAAAAATGTCTGTAAATCTGGTTATGTGGCTTTACACAACAGGATGTGAAACACCTTTCAGGAGGGATTGGTACTATACTATGTTCACAAGTCTCTTCCAACACATGAAGTTTTCACAATTTTTATTTTATACACATTTATAGGTCTGTGCAACGTTCCCCAAAATGGGTTTAAAGGCACAGAAACATGGTTTTCAGTTCTTTTAATAAGCAGCTTTTGGTCCTGAGTGGCCATGTAATGAATAAATTATGTACTTACTTACTTACATAATTTCTTAAAATAAGGTGCAAACTACAAATAAAAGTTTTAATCAACCAATAAGTGAAATGCTAAAATAACCGGGTGTAACAATGCAATCAAAGAGGCTTTGTATTTTCTCATTGGCATCCCGTATTATGCTGTCTCAGATTAAATCTTAGTTGTGTAATTTTGGGAGATTGGATGATTTTACCTAACATGTGTTTATGCCTAACTTGTGTTGGCCTTTTTTTTTTAGCTTAGGGTTCTTTTTTTTCTCAAAATAACGTGCAATAGGTGTGAGTTGAGTACTAATGAGTTCATTTTTGTCATTAGGAATTTCTAATATTTTTTAAGATGCAGACAAAAACAAAAAATGGATGAATAAAAAATAAAACATTAAGTTTATTTAGGAAGCTTGAAGTCTTAATAGTTGTAAAATAAAATAAATAAATATATAAAATGAATAAAACTTTATTAGACTAGCAGTAGGAGTGCAACGATRCAGAAAACTCATGATTCGGTTCGGTTCGATAATTTAGCCTCATGATTCGATATTTTTTCGATTCAAAATAGAGAAATTTCCATGCCCTTTTTAACTTGCAATTTATTTAAATTAATTATGAACTTTTTTAACTTCAGAAGTACAGTTCTTAAATTTGCTGAAACATCAAGTTTCTCAGTGGATCTTCACTCGACAATGCATCCTAGGTGGAGTAGTCGAACACAGATCCACTGATCCTATAGAGCATCTGAAAAAGACAAGTTGATAAAATACATTTTAAAAATTTGTATTGTTTGATACATAGTGTGTATTGAACCTAAAGCCCTGTATTGACGGTTCGATACGGGTACATGCATTGTTGCACCCCTAAGAGACCAAAACAGTCTTTTATGTTTGAACTGAAGAGAGCATCTCAAGTGCTATATGCTTTTCAATTAACTTTCACTATTGTACAGCAACAACACAGTATTTTGATACCTGCACAGGGTCCCCGGTGTAAATGTGCAGGTCTAAAATCCATGTAAAGACAATTTTATCCAAATCTACTAGTCTTTACTGCAGAAATGTACTCAAGTATGCGAGAAAACTGGTGRGGTGAGTATATTGTGGGGGGATATGGACAATGAGATAGTGTTCATGGCCTAGAATAAAGTTTTGCAAGCTGTGCACACAAAAATAGGCCACAATTTTCAAAAACAGTCACATAGCTTGCTGATCACTTAGTTGCAAACACTCAGTTCAGCAAGACTGCAACAGAAAACGTGTCCATACTCATAATTTTGAGTCAGCTTTTACTTTCCTACAGTTAGTGAGAAACTACACTTTAGTAAATTAGTCTGACTGTTTGTAGTTCTAATTAACACTTATGTAGAGGTAACCCTGGTGAAATATTCATTTCTATTTTTTGTCTTTGATTTTATTTTTACACTTATAAGAAGAAAATCATTTTAAAGTGTTTTTATTTTCTTTAAGTGAATAGGACAATAAGTCCTATATATATGTTATCTCATTTAATCTTCTATTAGAGGTTATGATCAATATATCATTACTCAAAGTTTATTGAATTAATCTTTGCATCTCTTTATTCCAGAAGATTAACACTGTGAAAAGAAAAAGAGTTGAAGTGTGCTTTAATGTTTTTTCTTAGTACTGTTATTAATCATGGTTTAATCATTTTTCTTAATTGATTTAAAGATCAATAATTGTGTACTATTAACTTCATTATTAATCCATTTGTGCGAAGTGTGGTGTGGTTTATAAGCTTAGGTGAAGTGATTTGTAAGACAGTAAGTCTGCCTTTTGCCAGACTTTCAAGGTTTTTTGCTGATAAACAACAACGCAGCTGGCCGCAGCTCGTCTGAGAAAGACACTTTGTTTATCTTCTCACCCTCTCCCCTCTCAAGAACTAATTTTTCTGTTCTCGCCAGTTAACAGTTAGTCAGTTGTTCTTTGTTTGTCTGAGCGGATGGTTCTGTCTGAGTCGCTCTGAGGAGAGGTGCCTGTGGTGGGCACCTGCCATGAATGACCTGGATGGATGGATGTTACTAACCTAATTTTGCTGCTGAGAAGCACCTGACTGATTCCAGCCTGGAGCCCGCTGAGGCTCCTTATGGGGAGGCGAGAGGCATCTCCCTCCGAGCTGTCAAGGAGACGTTACCCATCTTGGCGGACTGGTATGCAGACTCTCTCAAAACCGTCCACCTGCCTGTGGTCTTTGTCAAGACATCAAAAGGTAGACAAAGTGTTTACTGAGATAAACGTCGAAGAAAGTCTAGCCCCGGGAATGTCTGGTTCTGACATCTGTTTGCTGGTCTGGTCTCTAATTTAAAGAACAAGTGCCAAATTCACTAATCTTCTTTTCCTCCTATTTCTTAAAGCTAAATCTTTACCTTTTTCTCTCTTATTTACTTAAACCTAGTTAAGCAGCGTACCAGTAAATTACAACACCTGAAATTTACTGTTTTTGTCAATTCTGAGTGGAATTTTTATGCCGAAAATATATAACTTGTGTCATTTATTCATATAATATTTTTAACAAATGCTTGTATGTTTAATCTGTTCATATATCTGAAATAAATTACTTTATTTTGAGAAATCTGTTCAGGTCACAAGTTTTCATTTTTTCTCATTCATGATCAGAGGTGTGTTTCATTAAAACCTGATTTCATTTTGCAAGATCTTGAGGGATTATCTTTGTGAAGATTAGGCTGGTCCTAAGTTTCATAGGGTAATTYGCTACACTTATCATGCTTGCAAGAATTTGTGATTGTGTCTCTAGCTGTGTTACCATCAATTTGTTTATGCACATTTTGATGTATCACTTTAGAAAAGGTTGATGGAAACTGCAAAATTACAAAAAATAAAATAAACTAGACATGGGTTTTTACGATGTAAAAACAAGTGTGCATTACCTTGTAGCATGTCATTGCCTTCAGCAATGGACTTGCAAAATGAACTGACCAAGTTCAAATGTGTTTTMTAATCAAGTACCAGCTTGTGACTGTCAGCAGGTGTTTATAATGAGGGTAATTGTGTGAAAATATGAAGTTAGAATAATTTTTTTGTTAAACTTATTGTAGCTGGGATTTGAACCCTGATTTCCCACATGAAAGGCTATGACATTAACCACAAGACCATTGGTGCTGGGAGAAAGTACAATCCCAGTGTTGTTTTCTCTGTGTGTAGAAAGAGGCAACATTGCCAATGACGATCGTTGACAAAGAACTGCATAATATTACAACAGTAGAGCAAAATTATATAAAATGTTTATGCTTGTAAGACAATAATATAGTAATACATCAAATTATATATATATACATATCAACATTGTAATCACTGCAATAATTGAGATTAAATATAATTATTAAACTATGGCGCAGTTCCACACAGAGTAGATACAGCAGGGGGCAGTATTGGACCAATACAAGGTTCATTGACTCCCATTATAATTTATTAAACATTAATGTTTCAAAAACTGTAAGTTGTACAGGCACCAAAAGGCATAGCCATCATTTGGCACAGGRRCTTTACAGATATAAATTACARTGGCAGCTCTAGGAAAAAGTATGCAGGAGGAGAAGCATGCCAAAGTGGAGATGACTTGGATGGGAAACGAATCACAATAGTGTGCATTGCATTGGCAATGCACACTGATTATAATAAAATAAAATAAAAAATAGTAATAATTTCGCATTTTTGCAAAAAAGTTTTGACACTCACTTCAGGTGTTTTGGGGTTTTCTGAAAAAGAGTTTGTGTGCAAAAGAGGAGATGGAACCACATTTACATAATGAGTTCTGATGTAGCAAATATTTACCTCATATGATCKATCAGCTGTTTCCGGTGTTAGCTTCTTCCTGGATATTCCCATAACACATAAAAACAAGGCTGAAAGCAAAAACAGGTACATGTAGAATTGCATTTTCTTTTTCTACCTCTCTGGATAGCATTAACATTTTTTTTCTTCTTTCTGCTGCCTTGCATTTTATTTTGATATTGTATTTATTGTATGTAAAATGTGTATGTTTTTTAATAGGAAATTGTTATTTATGTTTATTGTAAATTGAAGAATATTTTCTTTGAATTTTTTTGTTTGTAAAAAAGGTGCAGAGACGCACTGTTTTTAAATGAATAAACTTTAAACTAAGCTACACTAAACTAAACATCTCCAATACTAGTTGATATGACAGAACAATAAGAACTTAAGCGGTAGCAACACATTCCTGAAAACTTATTTGCTTTTCTCAAGATGTGTCCCTGCTAGTTTGCAACCTYTATTTCTTGTTTATGATAGCCATGCATAATGTCAACGTCTGAAAAAATTATGCCTTGCACAGCCTGGTTGATTCATTCCAAACCAGTAGATGGAAATATGTCTAATTCAAATTTATTTGTTTATTTTTACAACATTTCAACCTGGAAAGACTCACACACAGAAAAAAAACAGATAAACAGTTTTATTAATCAAAGAAAGTTGTTTGGCGCTCAGGCCTCGGCAGTAGACATATGGGTGCTGCATACTACTGTGAGCTAGCGATCATCTTGAGTTTAGGATTATTGTCTTCCCCCACTGGACCCGGACACTGGTGGTGGTAAGGAGACCAGAGAGTGGAGGGAGCCTAAAAGAGCTGGAGGTTGAAGGTGGAGGTGAGGTGGAGGTGGGTCAAACTCATCTGTGTCAGTCACGTCTGAGGAGCGGACGACYCTGAATGTTGGTCTCATAACCTGGATCTGGGCGAGATGATTGGTACGACAGGGCGAGGAACTGACGTGGACTAACTGCAGCTGGGCGTAAGGTGCGGCGATTGGATGGAGCAGGTGAGGTGGAAGGACTCTTCCTGTCTGAATTTACGAATCAGCTTCATTTTAAAGGTTTGCTCAAAATTCACATTACAGTTGACTTGTATTTGTATTTCAGTGCAGTGATCTTTCATTTCAAAGCCTTTATAATAGCTTGAATTGTCTGATGGCTCTGTGATGGATCTGCAACCTGCCCAGGATGCAGTGGCGGATTCTGGTCTTTCTAGGAGGGGAAGCTCAATTTCGGCCTACTTCATAAAATTTTTCTGTTTATTTATACGTAAATTCTACCCTTTGTGAGGGTTGGCTTAAGGTGAGTTATGAGGAAAGTTTTACCAAGGTATTTTCTCATTACTTTTAATATCTTGACTGTGCGAAGTGAAAAGTGACA
>NW_013952411.1:2293816-2303459 GCF_001266775.1 Austrofundulus limnaeus | reverse complement strand
GGATGGATGGATGGATGGATGGATGGATGGATGGATGGATGGATGGATGGATGGATGGATGGATGGATGGATGGATTAAATTGTCTGATGTGCCAGCATCACTGTGTAGAGCTAATTATACTGCAAAAACCTCTTAAATTCTCTGAGCAAAAGTAACATTTAGAAAACTGCAATTCTCACTTAAGAAAACCTCATCCACAGACTAATAACACAACAAGTTTTGTAWTTCTCTTTAACATGACTTTAAAAAGATGTGTTCATTTCACAGTTTAGTTTTATACATTGTGTGCATAGAAAGACACTTACATTTGGTAACCCATTGCTTGTAAAAAAGCCTTGTAACAGCCACCATTTTTAAACTTTTCACTGTAAGACATTATTATGTTTTAATAAAACACAGATCAGCTACAATCAATACATAAAATATTAAAGAAAAAAGATGATTTAAATGTTTTATTTACTGCAATAGGCACTATTGTAAATTATCTCAAGTTCCCTGAAAAACTTGCCAAGATTCATTGTGCTTTTAGAGCATGATCAGCTACAATCAATACATAAAATATTAAAGAAAAAAGATGATTTAAATGTTTTATTTACTGCAATAGGCAATAGTATAAATGACATCAAAAATGTCTAATTACATCACAAACCTTWAAACAACCGGAACAAAACAGCAATTTATTTGAAAATAAAGGGTTGAAGGAACATAGATGATGTCTTTCATATTTTAATGAGATGTGAACAGCAGTACACCTCCATGATTTTGCTGCATCAGAACCTGTACTCACCCCACCTTTGTCTGCACCCTGTATTTGCATTTCAAAGGGAGCCCCTGGGACGCTGTTTTGCATATTTATATCTGATTAACAACTTTTAAATGAACATGTCAAAATCTGAAAATTGTTCTTCACTGACATAGAAAGGGCCACGCTGAATCTGTCTGTTCCATTCGGTGTAATATAATGAAACAAAGCACGGAACACACACAGCGATTACAATGACATGCACTGGCTAGCAGCCAGAGTTACTATGAAATAAAACCAGCAAATCTTGTTAAGTGAATAGGTTTTTATATGGGGGAAATATATACTTTGGTAAGTACACACTAATGAGTTGATCTTGTGGAGAGTTGATGTTTACATATAAGCAATTATACAAAATGCCATTTTTTTTCCTGAACTGCAATCATAGCTGTTAAACAAATAAACAAAATATATTTAATATAGACAGTAATTGGCCCAAAAACAAGCCTTTATATATTTAGATATATGTTTTATTTCATGGTACATTCCTCTAAAACTCATTCAAATTTCATGACTATCCCTTAGTGGTCCCATTATTATGTATTTTTAACACATCTGCCCATAATGTTGAATTGAAAAAGGGGTGAAAAAGTGGTCATGCTACCACATCATTAAAAATATCCCAAACTCTAACAGTGTGAGGGAAAGAAAACACAAAGTTCACAGTGTTAAGGTAAAGCTTGGTCATTGTTAAGAAAAACAGGGGCTGTTAATTTCTAATAGAGACTTTGTTCATCTGAATTTTCTAACAGTGTATAAAATATGAACTAACTATGTGATTATTAATTGGGCCCATTGTAATTTGAGAAGTCTGGGCTGCATATTGTTGGCAGCTCTCCACGGGGTCTGTCTGTGCAGGAACGTGTCGAGGGGGTACCAGCCAGAATGCCTCAGCCATTTAGAGAGCAGCTTGCCTCTCGCGCATCGGCATACAAATGAGTGGGGTTAAAAAGGCACGGCTCCTCTCAGAGACAGCCCTCCTTCTCCAGCTCAGCTCCAAAGGGTCTCCATGGACTAATTTCCAAAACCACCTCTTAATGTGGGCTTGTGTCAATCACCTGAACAGACAGCTTCATCCCCTGATATGAGAGCAGGCACAGAGTGGAGCCAAGCAGACCAAAGGAAATACAGTGGTCCTTTACAGTTTCTGACACAAAGAAAATTAAAATAAAAACGTGTTAATTGACAAAATGATCACTTGAAAAGGTGTATGTTACGCAAAGAGGCTTCACGATGGCAAAACTTGTAAAATGTTTTCTTTCTTTTTTATGTTTTCCTCGTGTGACAACATGTAGCAACATTTGTTTGCATGTGGCAGAATGTTTTTTATAAAGTGGTAGTCAATCAGATGAATATTTACAGTTTCTTTCAAGTTTTTTTTCTTTTGTTTTAGATGTAAAACAATTTAGCATATACCATGCCTCAAACTTCCACACTGACTAATCAAAAAAAAAGAGAAAGAGAACAGGCCTATTTTAGTTCAATCGTTTGACAATATTTGTTAAAAACACATAAAAAGTCTGGAGAAACATTTGTATTTTTTATGGAATAAAAAGCTAGGTTTTCCGGACTTAGCTTAAAGAAGATATTTCATGCTTTTAAACCATTTGATTGGGATCTATATAAAGTGGAACTTCAATGCTTTAGTCTGAATTCATTTTTATTGTAACTCCACAAGCCCCAGTTTCACCCCTTTTCTGAGATGTGTCTCAGATCAACTCRTTTTGAGGCTGCCTCTTTAAATCCAAATGAGGTACCTTCACACCACTCCACCCTCCAGCTTCCAGACCGATCCATTCTAGTTTAATAGAGGGAACTACAACTGTAGAGCGGCACAGAACATGTTATTTACAAATTAAWTGAAAGATGTCAACAAGGGAAGGCTTGTCCATCCAGCCTTACGTTGGAGCCAGAGTCTGRCTCAGAGCCAGAGGAGAACGAAGGCAACAAAATTGTTAGTTGGTAAGYCCAGACCTTATTTCAAAGTTTTRTCACAAATATTGTGATGTAATAATTCAGAAAACATCATAGAAAATAAAGAAAACTGAACAGGTTTAAAAATATCATCCAAASAGTATATATCTATTCAGCATCAACAGACTAAATTCTAATTTGCTGCACTCCTACAGACTCCACAAACATAACAAAATGCATTTGAAGGCAAAAAAAGCATGAYGTGGCCCTTTAAGTTGGTTTGTTTTTTTCTGAAGATGTTAAAGACCGGTAGTTGTTGCAAGTGGCAAGCACTACATTTGCCCTCAAGATAAACTTAACCCATGTTAGCTTTAGGAAATCTTTACTACACTTTGAAATATTTTAGGCTTTTTGAAAAAAGCAATCCCTCTTACTGAGTTTGAACGGCTACAGTCGAAGGTGACACATTACACAAAACGTGTTGGGAGAACTTTCTGAGCTAGTAGATTGATTCTCCAATTGAGACACTTTTCTCTAGTAAGTCTTTTATTGAAGGTAAAGTTATGAAGATGAGCGAACCACTCTACAGGGTATTGAAAGAGGCAATTATTTCTTAAAAGTAAGACTTGCAAGGACATCAGTGCAACCTAAGAGATCATAAAGCTGATTTAAAGGACAGATGTCCCAGCTTGGCTTCTGTTTGAAACGGGACACAGGACAGTTTGTAATGTAACAATCCAAAGCAAGAAGACACAAGTCAAATGAAAAGATTTCAAGTTTATATAAGAACACCGTGACCCTTATATAATCTAAATGTCGAGAAATGTCTGAATGGGTTCGTCTGGATTTAAGAAAATTTATTAAAGTAAATGTACATCACATATTTTTGTTTAGAAGTTATTTCAGACAAAGGGGAACTCTCTGTGAAGTTACTTTTCTTCATCCACTTTTATCCCATGTTCTAACCAAGTCAAAGACATAAAAACCTCCATCTTCTATACAGCCTCAAAGAAGGAAGATAATTATATTGTCATCCTATTGTTTCAGTGAAAAAGTATCAGATGTAAGGAGATTAGCAGTGTCCTGGATAGCCAACAGCATTTTAAAGAGATAATAAAGGTTCTGGGTCTTACTGCAGCTTTCTCRTCTTAATTTCAAATGTATTGTTTGCATTTATGAGCTTCTTTCCACCCCAATATATATTTATTTACACATTTTTAGTTTACTTTATCTTATTTTTTCTTAAATATAACACAACAAGAGCACATGCTATGGAACAAAATGTATTCATGTTGCTTCACTTTTTACAAATTACAAAGTTAACAAAAAAACATGTTTTTTGTTTTGCTTTTTTTGTCAGTGTTAAAAAAWAATGTTATTATTCGGTCACCTTCAAGGTTCTTATTTTATGTCAAATATAGTTCACGTTCTGAATCCAGACAGTGTGTATTTCCATTTCTTTTACATCAGGGGCCATTAGAGCTGAACGAGGGACACTTGGGATGTTTTATGTGAAAAAGGCATGAGCTGCCATCACTTTACATTTAATACTATTAGTCAGATTTTATTTTTTTCATCACATGGTTTGCTAAAGAATCTGTTTAGAAAAAACAAAACAATGTTAGCTCAGCTGTCAGTCAAAAACACAAATAATCTGTGTACTTTAATAATTTTGGAAAGATTTAAGTAAATGATCAGACAAAAAACGATTTAGGCAAATAATCTGGTAACCATCATAATATTCTACTTTTATTTTTAAAATAATTTAAATAATACTATAAGTTTTAGCTTTGCAGTAAAAGCCATCACAAAACAGCTGTTCCCAAAGGTGTAGGGACAAAAACTTGCAGCTCTAATTAAAAAATAAAACAGACAAAAGCTCACAATTGTTTCAWTTGTTTTTGAACACCAAAGGTATWATRTTTGTGACACCTCAGATTTGCTCACACATTCATTATTTTGAGTTGTTCTCACCTTATAACCTTCCACACCTTATTTTTTTTACTTAAGCAAGATTAATCTGTTACTATGTTAATGAGTGAGTTTCTCTGAGCACATCTTAATAATGCTTAACACTGTTTACCCAGTACATCACCTAATAAAGAACAGACAATTAAAAGTGCAAACAATAGTCACATGACGCCTAAAAAGTGCCTCAAAAACCTGAGCCAGGACTTACTCATGTATGCGTGTATATTACGAGAAACTTAACCCCAAAAAGCATTCAAAAATTGGGGGTTTATATACACGGGAGTAAATTTTGACTAACTTCTTTTAAGGTACAACTATRAAAAGTTTCAGTAGGCCTATTTCCTCATATTTAACTGAAATMTTCCCCCTCCCTCCAGTTGTAAGTCACACATAGCGAAGCAAACAGTTGTTTGCTCACTGGAGTCAGAGAAAAACAATAAAACGTGTTTTCTTTTTCTTGTTAACTGTGGCACTGTAAAAAAAAAGTTGGACTTGTTAGTTGCATGTTCTGAAAAATCCATTTTGCTAATTTAACATCTGGCCTCTGCTCTGGTCTGTGAGCGAATTGTTTTTTTAGTGGCACACAGAACCAGAAACTTCCGCTGCTCGTCCTCCGCAGCTCTGCAGCAAAACACGTCCACATAAGTGYGTCTCCCCCAGTATGTTTTCCCATTAGATGGCGCACCGTAAAGTCTGAAAAATCCTGAAGTCTGTCTGAAATAAATGGTGGCTTTATACATGATGACTAGATTTGTTTATGTTTTTAAGTAAAAAAAAAAGAAAAAGATGATCATATTATACTTGAGATCGTACTCAGACCCTGCGTCCTCATATGTGGACATTGCATTTTTGCCTCTCTACCCATGATGCATCATTTTTAACTTTAACCCATTGGCCTTATCAATGGACACTACCAGCACCCTCTAGTGATCCCATGACAATATTACACTCATTTAAGTGAAAACAAGATGGTGGAGATCCCCGTAAAAATCTTCTACAATAATTCTGGTAAGACAAATGGTCAAGATAAAAATCCAAGTTACATTTCAGTTACATCTTTAGTGTCATAAGACATGCAAAAAATAATGTTGTTTTACAGCTGAAGCAAAGTACAATGTCAGTAAAAATAAAGTCCTCATTTGAGGACATTGGGACTATATTTTTTTATTAATTGTGGTATGAGGTAGGATAAACCTGCAAATATTTAGAAGAGTTTACAAATGTAAATAGTATAGGTGGTATATGTGGTCACAAATTTTTGTTAAACAAATCTGGAAATATTTAGAAGAGTTCACAAGCACAAATAGTTCTTCCAAGTGTACATTTGTTCAACCAATTAATTATGCCAACGATGTTCCGGTCAAATGGTCTGCGGTTTCCTGCTATTACGTCACGTAAGATGTTCTAAACTGAAGAGCAATCTGAAAGTTGTCGATAATGATGACTATGCACTTCTCTAATCTTGCTCTGGTCAACAGCTGGCTGCTGTATTGCCAAAATAGCTAAGAAAATGGAACCATCAGAAAGGCTAGCATGAAGTATCTCAAGTTTTTTATGGTAATTGCTTGGGTATTCCTCAAAAAGCGTTACATTTTTGAGACCCAGTGTAAATGTTCCATCTTTGGATAGCACCTTGTTTTCTTCACCAGAAGGTGCATGCTAGCATTCCACATTCCAACATTGTTAACATACAATAGTTGTGAACGTGTGTTTGTGTGTATGTGTGTGTGTGGTTCCTCCTCTGTGTAGCCCTTGTAATGAACTGGCAGTCTGTCCAGCATGCTCCCTTCTTCTCGCCTGTCAGTCAGATCAGATAAGCTCCAGTTCCTTGTGACCCTGCACTGGATAAAGTGGGTATGGAGAATGGCTGAATGTAAGTGACACGTATTAGAAGAATCAAGAAGAGATGTGGTGACTTTTTCTATTTATGGGGAAGAAGAATGGGTCAACAGAGAGAGAGAGGGAGAAAAGGGAGATGTCAAATTGATCAGATAGAAAAAGCATATCTTGTGACCCTGTGACAGGATTGTAGCCTTGGTGCTTGTAAAAATGTGAAATACACCTCAATACAAAGTGGTTCTGCATTACTAAAATGCCAAACCCATGATTGGTTTGTAGGATTTGGTAAGCCTGAGCTCTAGTAAGGCTTATCTGTGTTACAGCTTTTAGATCAAAACTTGTGAATATTTGTAAGAATAGTTTGTGAAGAATGGTGGAAAAAAAACACTTACTGGGTTCATCATTACCATTTTATTTATTTCTTATAAATCAGATTGGAACAAGACATGCAGCAGCCCTTTTTGAATGAGAAATAATGTTCTGAGACACTTCGAAAACTCAGAAAAATATCGTTTGCCTCTCAATAACTTGTGATAAAAGTTTGTACATTTACTTTTGTAAAAAAAAGTGGGCATTACGCAATATTTACTGAAAAGCTCAGAGTCAAAGACAATCCAGTTTACATGAAAATATTACATAGGGAACCTGTTTTTTTATTTCATATATAATATTCCTGCATTATTCAGACATTCGGACATTGTTTTTAGATATATTGTAAAGGGGACCTATCATGCAAAATTCCCTTTTTACATGTTTTATACTTAAATTTGGGTCTGTACCGCTTCCACAAACAGTCCAATATGTAAATGTTATGTTGGTGTCAGGCAGCAAATGATCTGGTGAAAAAGCCTGCAGGTTGTTGAAACCTACCAACACCTAAGACGAGACCAGCCCCTCACCTGGTAACCCAAGCAGAGAATCCACCCACTTCATTACAGGAAAACTATATTTGTTCAGCTGTTTTACAACAGTCACGGAGAACAGAGGTGTGTGGCTTAATTTTATTTTTTTGTCAATGTCCCTGTGACATTGCCAAAAATKTGTAGTTTGTGCAAACAATTTCAAAATAGACTCCTTTGAAAACTACTAACAAGTATGCAGCAGGATTTGCCCAAGGACCTTTCAGCTGCAGAAAACCATTGTCCCTACTGTTTGTCACAAATCTGCAGATGATGGTGGAAAGTGTTGTGTGTTTAGTATTGTTGTTCGGCATGAACATGATTTGTCATATAGCACAAATTAAGCAATAGCCRGGAAGAGCACCTTCAAGATCCTGCAGCCTGGAGACTCCCGAGTCATTGCGCTCGTCTCATGACACARGAACCTCCAGGCTGCAGCCCCTCTGTTTGTCTTTCTCCCTCCACAACGCCAGCATCACGAAGCGGCGACAGACAAGCGTTGGTCCTTGCTGTGTTGGTAGGGTGGAGTTAATGTAAAGAAAAGTTTGGGAGGGTGTTGCCAACTGCAGCTCATTTGCATAAACAGGTCATTCTGAAAGGAGCTCAGAACAGGCAGAACTGCCCATGTGAAATCTCATTATCTGAAAAAGAATTTGTGTATTAAATTTAATAAACATGTTTTGTATAGCCCACCGATGTATCCTAACTTGTTCAAGGAGCCATAATGGGTCTCCTATAAATTTAACAAAATCTCAGAAAAGCACAGATTAACATTTTCAACTGCCACAAATCAGCAAGAATCAATTCAAGTAGATTGTTTATTCTGTTGAGAAGTAATTCTGCTGTTGAAGAAAGGTTTGCATTATATGGTACTTCACTCATGTGGGACGCATGCTTTATACAACTTGTGTAAATTAGCCCACTGATGTCTAATAAGCAACAAGAAGAAGGCGGCGTTTCTCACCAACTGTAGGAACGTGTGCTTAACTGCTTTTTTTCCTGAAACCCCTTTATTACAACATAAAACTTGAGTTTTGACCCTCTGTGCACATGAAGCCCATTCATCTCAGAAGCTCCACCTCAAAAAAAGTCCAATCTCAAAAGTACCTTCACTACCGGGGCTTTTTTTTTTCTAGAGTAAAATTCTACTCAGGATCTGCTTCTGATTAATCAGTACACCGGTGTTACTCTGAAAACAACAACAACAAAAACAATAGCTAACCTTTACCATTCACACAGTGGAACCGACAAGACAGTGTCAACAAAGATTATAGCCAGTAAATTCTTGCTGTTAGATTTCAGTCGTCTGAGAAATACGACAGCAATTACTCCACCACCATGTGAAGCTGAGCTGACCACCTCTGCAAACCATTACACATAAATATGCTCTGATCCTTGTGTTCAACAGCCTGTTGTGGACAGAGATGCTTTCCCTCCTTTCTAGTGTGCAGGCATGTCTGAGGTCATGGCCATTTTGTCCATATCCCATTTCTTGGTGTATCTTTAGCAAGCCAAGTAAAGCGTGTGCTGCAGCTCAGACTGAAGTCTTTCACTGTTGTTGGTGGTTGTGGGTCAAAGAGGAATCTTTTGAAATCAGGAAGATAGGAAAAAAACTGCCCAGCAGTAAATGAAATGGGTTTACAAAGCAGGAGCTATTCTCTTAAATGTTTGACCAGAGCGAGCCGACAGTCAGTGGAAATACTCTAAGTGCAAATATTGCTACACCTGCTCCATCACTTTTTGTACCTTTCCACACACAGAAGCAACTAGAAGGCAGTTCTGGACTGAGATTCAATTAACTTGTGTTATAATAAGGGGCAAAGACTGGGAGTTAGCAGCACAAAACTAAGGTCCAGAGGCATGATAGACGTTAGYCTGCATTCAGCTTCAGCCTGAAAGGAAGCGTTCAATAAACAAATAGCAAGCTCTTAAAACATTTTATGTGTATTCAATTGTCAAAAAAATATATATTTATATATATCTGCTTTCTTTTTTGGGTTCTTTAAAATGATGTTTGATTAAAAGATACTAGCGCTGTCTACAAGATCAATGCTGTAACGTTTTATGTATTGCGGCTTGTTGATGAATTGAATAAGTCTGTGAGCTGCGCTGTAAATCTCGGAGTTGAAGGACGAGCTGTAGCTCACGCTGGCCTCTATCTGAGGGAAGAGAAAGCCTCGCGGCAGCAATGGAGGAGCAGAGGGGGCAGTGGTGGGG
>NW_013952411.1:2287779-2289918 GCF_001266775.1 Austrofundulus limnaeus | reverse complement strand
CAGCTGGTAATTTCAACAGCATCATATTTGGAGTWTTTTTTTCCTTTACTAAAAAAATAAAATCATTGTCCTCGCCAATTCTTGTTAATGTATGTTTTTTTTAGTTTTTAAACACTGATCAATTATTGTAATTTGATCTTGTAGTTTCTAAATTTATGTGCCCATTTGCAAGCCCAGCTTTTATTAGTTATTAGAGCTATTATTACATTTAATATAAATAATAAATACTTGGAGTGCCAGGATTTTTGAGGACTCTGTTCAAGCTCTTGGTGTTTATAGTTCAATAGAAATGTCCCTCTCTAAATGGTTGACAGTGTCAAACGCAGTCTTGAACCTTTAACGTTTCACTTCAGTGCACTTTTCAGTTTTTTTCCTCCCTCCTCTAAGATAGCCACAGAATATTTTAGTATTCTTCTGGTGCTTGGTCATGACTGGTAAATGTGGTGTAAACTGCATACCTAATTAACGTGCAAAACATTAGAGCTAATAAAAGAAAAAGGTAATAAAACGACGTGTCATCTACAATATTTTCACCTTTTCTGTAAACTTCTGACAGGCCTGTTTGGAATCATTTGTTTTGAAGTGAAGCAGCAACTCAGCAGTAAAGTGATGTGCAACCAGCATAATGCATTTAAAAATATATGACTCCATGTTGCTGCTTTTCACAGCCTGTCAGCCTGTGTTGTTGGTGTGTGAGACTCAGAATAACAAATCAGTGGTGTTGTGTAAAGTTTGTCTCATCGCTGCAGAAATTGTAAAACATTACATTTTTCTGAACAAACACCGACAGGCATTAAATGTCTCAGTTTAAGGTGTGAATAAAGAGTCATGTGTGCTGCTATTTTCACTTTTATATTTCAGATTTACCTGATCTGTTAGAGGAGTTATTTGGTTTATTTAAAATAATTAGTTTCATAAACGGAAGCCAGAATTGAGGAAAGGATGCACATTTAAAACATCTATTCCTCAAAATTCAAAACAACAAAACCAAATATAGAAAAAAAAGGATAAAAAAATCTTTAAATTAAATTGTGATTTTCTATATTAACAAATTATTATCTGTAGCTGTTTAATACTAAAATGTATGTTTATTTGTTTGCTTAAATTTTCAAAGTTCCTATTTTTATTTAAATGTATCCTTAAAAAATCTATGTCAATTTACAGTAAGAATTTGGCAAATTTCATAACAGAGTCTAATCGAATTTAAAATAATACTGTCTCAAATATGACTTTTTTTAATCCTATTGTTTTTAGTAGTAAAAAACAGATTCAAAACTGTGTGCCAGTTAGTTTTTTATTTATTTATTTTGGTTTTGTTTTCCTAAAAGTGACATACTTGGTCCTAAAATTTGAGACTTTTTTTTATAAACTGTTAAAAACAAGACAGATGTATTAAACAAATGTTCAAAACGTGTGATCAGATGAACTGTAAATTCATGAGGTTGTGTTTGAATACTTTCTGCCCTCTTGTGGTGCATCTTTGGAGCATAAGAAGCATTTTAGTTTATCCTGAGTAAAACAAGCTAAGTGACACACACATACAAAAATAAATAAATAAATAAAATTAGGAGAGGGGGTATGGTCATGGCAGTGTATACATACAAAGTAAAAAAAAAGACAATTTGAAAATAGGAGTAGCAATAAGAAAAGTTACATGAATGCTTAATAAAAAAAAAGAAAGTAAAGATTATGCCCAGATCATAAAATCACTTCTGCAAATTTTAAAAAATGTTACTGAGTGAAAGATTTATGGTAATGTTCAAGTAAAATATAGGATCAAAAATAAATGTAAATTTGGAGTAAAACAAAAGATTTTATGAAAGCACATCAGAGTAAAAGTACAGAATAGATTAACATAATTTAAAATCAACAACATAACACAACAGCGATCTTCGCTGACTCTGAGCCAGATTATATGGAGACTGAATCTGTTCACAAATGCCCAGCAAAAGGTCAGTGCGCTATTGAATTTTTTCAAATATTTTTCAAAATACCCCCTGGCATTGCAAATATTTTTGACCACTGTATAATACTTTGGGGAAAGATGAATCCCCACTCTTCCATGCCCCCATCTCTGCTGCTTTTTTTTTTTTACACGCGAGCGTGCGCACACACACACACACACACACACACACACAC
>NW_013952411.1:2281381-2287769 GCF_001266775.1 Austrofundulus limnaeus | reverse complement strand
AGCGTGCGCACACACACACACACACACACACACACACATACACGCACACACATAAATATCACTGCACAATGCCTGCCAGTGTGCACTGAAAAACACCGCTCTGGGTTATTCATCGATTGACCATTCAAATCCCAACATATGCTGCTCTGCTTCTATTCCACTGTGTTCTCAGAAATGGAGCATTTCCTAATTCTTCTACCAGGCTTCCTACCCTGATCAGGAGTCACTCGCACACCATGTAAATGAAGGTAATTTAAAAAAAAAAGAAGTATGAAAGAATTAAAATTGATCCAAAATTTGCACAGCTCTGCTTGCACACATGTGCAAACTCATCTGTGTGTGTCACCGAATGTTTTTGACCTATTTAGCAGAAAAATGCAAGGACCATATATCATCTCCAGTTTTCCTCTGTAACCTTGATATAATTTGTATCGTGATATTTATCACGTTGCGCTGAAGTTTCCCTGCTCGATGACATACTCGTGTACGAACAAAAACAAATACGAGAGAGTGAATCTGAGAGTTTTACAGTTCACAGTAAAATTCACTTCAAGTGGAGCGCTGTCAAATGTCTTGGCTGTACTTTGCTTTTCATGTCTTTCGACCGTCAGTCCAAAATATTGTTTTCCTCTCCAAGACCTCCTYCTGCGTCTACCACTGCCGTTTTCCCTCTTTTTATCCATCCCTTTGAACACCTAAAACATCAGTCCATCACCAACACAAGCTGTGGTTTGTGTCTTCCTGCTGTCAGTAACTCACCGCCTGCCTTTCACTGAGAGTTTCTTCCTGCTGAGCTGCTGCCCATTCGCCAAACTTGAGAGTGTGTTGCAAAAGTGAGCAGGCTTTACATGGAGGACTGCTTAATGTTGATAGYGAGCAGCCACACAGGGTGCTGAACTTCAAGCTGCCATCACACTGTTTTATTATTATGCTAAATAGACTTGTGACATATTAGGATGTACCTAATATGTGAGTCTAAATTAAAGCAGCTGTGAATGTTGCAGGCATGTGTGTACACTGCAAAAACTGTCCATCTTACCAAGTTTTAAAATCTTATATCCAACCGAAAAGTCTTTTTGATCTTGTTTTGAGACTGATTTACTAAATAACTGATTGTGTAAGAATAAAAATCTTGTTTTTAGAATGTGCAAGATTATTTGTCTTATTAGTCTGAAAGTTTTGACTTAATTTGAGTCAAATTTTCAGAATAACAAGACAAATAATCTTACACATTCTGAAAACAAGATTATTATTCTTACACAATCAGTTCTTGTTTAGTAAATCAGTCTCAAAACAAGATCAAAAAGACTTTTTGGCTGATATAAGATTTTAAAACTTGGTTAGGTGGACATTTTTTGCAGTGTAATGTTGCAATGCATTCTCCTTGCATGTATTGTACATGTATTGGGTTGAAAAGTAG
Organism: Austrofundulus limnaeus; assembly: GCF_001266775.1. NCBI lineage: Eukaryota > Metazoa > Chordata > Actinopteri > Cyprinodontiformes > Rivulidae > Austrofundulus > Austrofundulus limnaeus. The sequence goes on along the minus strand of NW_013952411.1, from coordinate 2,286,349 downwards.
GAAAGTTGCAGCACACTACAACCAAATAATCATTAATTCTAAGTAGCCTTGGCATAACCCCCTTGTTGTTTTTGTTAATATGGTGTTTTTTCTTATTGTGTCAGGTTGATGAGTCTATGAGAAGCCTACTCTGTGGTTGGTATCTCACTGCGGTGCACTCTTGAATACTAGTTCGTGACTTAAACCTGTAAAAAAATTACACATATTTTTCATTGCAGTTTTGCTAAATTCTGAGTGTTTGTGACTGAGCAGCCAGCAYGCCACACAGCTGCAATTTCAGTGGACAGTTTTGGAAAATACAATTATTGTGCAGCAACTTGCAAAACTGCATTCCAGTCCATGCACATTATTTTGTTGCTTAATCTTGTCCTGCTTTGTGCTCGTCTTGACGGACGTACCCACATTTGCGATTTCATCTACTAAAGTACACTTTTAAAATGAAAGATGTCACATTTGGGCAACTTTTTAAAATTATTATTTATAACTGATATGCTTTTTAGAAATGTTAYGTCTTCTATCAGAGAAAATCTCCTGCACATGTGTCACAATACAAATTTTCCGCTCTTGAGACGAGTTGAAACAAAACAAATTTAAGAAGAGTTTGAGATTCCAACAAGTTTTAGAAAAAAAAATTGCCGTACGCATTTTTGAACATGTTGAAAATTCAAATGACATGACATCATTAATTTTTAARTCAGATTAAAGTTACCTAAAGACAACAAGAGAGTTGCATCAGGTAAGTTATATTTAGTTTGAGCGAATGATGTAATTTTGTTGGAGGGGGTTATTTTGACTTGATAAAATTATTGTRGGGGTCAWAACCCCCCTAACTCCCCTGCAAATTATGCCTATGACCGTAATAGGGTATTTTGTAGTTTACCAGATGTAAGAGCGTTGGCTACTTATTCACTCCATAGGAAACATCCTAACAAGCAACACCTGAGCACCAACAACATGATGTAAAAAGAATCAGCAACAAACATGGGCAGAGGTAAGTTTTTCACCACACCAGCACTGATCACACTTTATAGAACCTGTATCATTAATGCAGCATTAAACGGTGTAAAATTATTGCGGTCACAACTGCTAAGTTTTTTAAAGGAGACATGTTATGCAAAATGCATTTTTTTAGCTGTTAAATGCAATTTGTTGTGTACTTTGAGTCTGTATTGAGTGCAACTCAGATTTCAGAATTTTTATGACTTTTTTTGAACAATTCCATCACATAATTTGTGATGGGATTTCTAAACAAGTTATGGACTCACCGATTAATTTTGTTCTTTATTCTCTCTCACTTTGGGTCAGACTCTGGCTCCTACATGTAAGGCTGAATGGACAAGATGTTGACATCTTTTGATTAATTTATGAATAATAATAAAAAAAGTTTCTGTGCTGTTGTACAGTTATAAACTCCTCTGTCAAACTAGAATGGACCTCTCTGGAAGATGGAGCGGGGCGGAGTATGAAGCAACTTTTTTGGAAATAGAGAGACAGCCTCAAAACGAGTTGATCACACATCAGAGTGGGGTGAAAGAGGGGCTTGTGGAGCTGCAATAAGGAGGAATTCACACCAAAGTGACCCCACCCGAATGATTTAAATGTGAAAAAAGCAGGATTTAAAAGCATGATTTGTCTCTTTTAAGACCTGAATGTGAATTATGTGTGATGTTTCAGTGTTGCAATCTTGCCACAAACCTCTTTAACATGACTGATAAATCTGTGGCAACCTGGTGCTGAAGAACACACTGTGTGCTAATATCAATTACATGCAAGTGGGATGTTGTACAGTATTTTCTTATAGCTGTGTTTCTCAATACATCACAGAAATGCAATGCAGACAGGCAACAGTAACAGGTGTTAAGTCAGTGTTTGTTCCTCTAATCAAACGTCCTGCCTCATATTGCCTTGTCATCAACAGATGTCAAGGAAAAAAAATAGACACACAACTATGATATGCTTTACGTTTCATTGTAAAATATAACAAGATATGTAGGAAAATAAGGACTAGAGCTAGAAATCTGGAGGGCACTTATTCTAAATATGACTCCCTCGGAGCAAAGCCAGTCCTCCAACATTCATTCCTCAAGGTGAAGAAGAGCCTCTGCAATGTTCCAGCTCTAAAGGTGGACTCAAAATACAATAACAGGAGCCCCGCTCTGTAGGACACACTGATTCAATAGCAATGCAAGCTTGYAAAGATCAAAAAGGCCAGATTCTCCAGTGCCCCTAAGGTGCAAAATATACCAACAACAAAAAAAWAAWAATTTTATATAGCAGCAAAGTAAAATCAAGCAGCATTTCAATGAAAGTTGTTTCATTTCACGAGCACGTCTTCATAAAACCAAACAAAAAGCTGACCTTCAGTTTTATCAAGCATTTGTTTAAATGTATGTTTTGTTTTAATTTGTTCCAGTAGCTGTTTTGGTTTACCTTTGATTTTCTAAAATCTTTTCACTTAGATGCCTGTGACTTTTTGAAACGCCACAGCATTTTATTTCTTGTCCAGTTTTATTTTGTGCCTCACTTCATTTTAAGATATGAAGACTGACGTTTCTCAAACAGGTATATTCARCATTACATAGAAAATAAAATGAAAAAAAAWYTTCATAATCATACATGCATTTATTGGCTCATTTATGTACAACCATGAACATAATCACTCACCATTCTAAACGCATTCGGTGCRAAATGTTCCACACAGCAATAAAACAACAAAATGCATCCAATTAAAGCACATCTGAATTTAAAAACTAGACTGAGAAAAAAACACTTCAGTGTCCCGCCTTTTGAGATTTAGTGACTACAATGCGACCACACAGAGAATTACTGCCAGTAATTGATTATTAAAACTTGAAATTGCATGCCATATCTATTATTTGAGAAGTGTATGTGTTATTATTATAATCAACAAAGCTTGGCACTTACTGTTTGCCACCTCCAGGACCCCTAGAAAAAATATATCAGAGGTTAGAAAGGCAACTTATAGAGCAAGCACTGTCTGGCCAATTATCTCAGATAGAATACATTACCAAATGATGCTCACTACACCAGGATATTCCCCTTCATACTGTGGCACAGACATAGTCAGGGAAAAAAATGTTATGTTGAGGAAGTGGTAAATATATTGTGAATGCACTCGTTTGCAGGTACGTGGTAAAAAATATTTTATATTCCTAAAAAATGTTAATAATATTCTCTATAGGTGAGCATTTGGGTGAGTACTTTTCTGCTGCAAAAAGACCTGATGGTTTCTTTAAGCAGAAACATTACAACTGTTTTCATACTATAAGTATGTATACTTTTATGTACATACATTTACGTATATGATTGAAATATAAGGTAATTAAACTGCAATATAGTTGATTGAATTTTAAAGTCTCCCGAGGTGACTTGTTTTTAATTGGAGCTACTGTATATAAATGTGGAACTAAAATTCAAATGCAAAGGTAATATTTTGAATTAAACAAAACAATTAAAAGTATGACATTATTTGATTCAGTTGAACTAAAATAAGAAAATGTTGGAGACAACTTTAATTTATGTTGAACACAAAATTACCTAATTATTATGTCATGCACAATCTGCTAAAAACATTTTTTAATTGATCCATGTGTCAGTCATGATTGTTAAATTGAGTCAAATGCACAACAAAGCAGCTTAATAAATTAACGTATTGTAGCAGTTTTAATATAAATTCCAACAACTTGTTGCACTTGTGGATTTGTTTTCGACAACTGTTAGTAAGAAAAAAAAAAAGCTGTCATTTGTTGCATTTTTTCCTAACTAACACAAGTTTATCCTTGCACAAAATTGCTTCTGGCTTTTGATGGTTCTTATGGGAAAGATTTTTCAAAAGAAATGCTTGAAAACACTAACCTTCACWGTAGTGTACCCTGCAAACACACCTATCCTTATTTCCTTGTGGAGTTTAAACCGAGACTTAATAATGCTCATTTTTGAATTGAGAGTAGAGCAAACAGCAAGGTCTCCCCTTCATTGGAGATAATCAGTCTTTGGCTGAACAGAGCAAAGCCAGCTCCAGACTAGGAGAATACAACAAAAAGGGCATTTAAGCACAGAGCAAAGTTGACAGCTCTCAAGTACAAAACCTGGAGTCATAAGAGTGAGAGCGCAGACAAAATAAATCCTATAAAAATGTGCTGGCGTGAAGTGTTGCAAACACTGATGGCTGTCCATGAGGGCCGAGATAGAACGGAGACAGGGTTTTTATTTTCTTTTTTTCTTTTCTTCTTCTTTTTACTGGGAGAGATGGTGTATCCACAGGCCGTTTGAGCTGGAATAGAGCTGGATGAATTCATTAAAGGAAGCGCAGTCTCTCCCAGCTGCCATCTCTCCCCCTGCAGCCAGACTCCGATCAATGGCAGGAATACATCCAAAACAACATTTAGCACAAGACCTCGGAAGCAGGGGTGCGTTTAAGATTTCTCTGTGAGCGCACAACTCCCCTGGATGGGAGAGCGGTTTCAAAAAACATTGTGCTGGAAGTACAGCAGGGGAAGGTATGGGGGCAATGTGTTTAAATCGCAACAAAGAAGATTGACAAGATGTTTCTTTAGAGGGAGAAATCAAAATCATGAACTTCTTTTTTTTTTTTTTTACTTGTAAAGCCTTGAATGTAATTTGGAACGGTATTATGAATCCTTGAAAAATAATGCTGTATTTTTTTTTACTCATCAATATAACTAACTGCTCACAATTAGAGTATGATGCTACTTCTATTGAAAGTTTGAATGAGACATTGTTCAGTATTTCATTTTTTCATGTGCTGTGTTTTATTTATTTATTTTTTTTCATTGACAACATTGTCACAATTTTAAGCTAAAGAAAAATGCTTCTGGTACCATCTAGTGGTGATTAAAGTACAGGTAATTCTAAAAGAAAAAAAATGTATAGGTCTTCTGGACGGGTTCTTCTCTAATGAAACGTTTCGTCTCTCCTCCAAGAGAC
>NW_013952411.1:2276525-2281210 GCF_001266775.1 Austrofundulus limnaeus | reverse complement strand
AGACCTATACAATTTTTTTTCTTTTTTGATTTTTTTACCTGGATTACTGAGATGCATCAGGACATACAGGTAATTCTGTAATAAGACAGTTAAAATGAAGCAATAATTTAATAATAAATATCATAAATGACTAACTACCAAAGTGCTAACCACTTTATTAGCTATCGCGTCTAAGACTGAAATTTGTGTCAGTTTTTAACAAAGCAAAGCTAATAGTAAGGTCACAAATTCACACATTACAGAGTTTGTAATTRTGTGTTCAGCATTTTTGAAATGTTGTTGCAACTTGAAAAAACTAATGCACAAGAAAGTCATTATTTTGGGGTAATGCTTTGACAAGATTATATTCTACCAAATTTATAAAGAAAAGCAATTAAAAAGCTACAACGATAAGCATCAATATTTCTGATCCAAATGTGCTTAACTACCATTTTTTTATCTGTTTACACAGTAATGTAAAAAAAGTTGATTTATTGTAGATAATGCATTGGGTCTCCAAAGATTACAAAAACATTTTAATGGACATTTTTGCAGGATGCTGTCATTTACCATATGAAGCTAAAAATAAAAAACCAATAATATAAATGAAAAGGCAGTCCTGTTTTATATTTTTAACATGAAAATAAATGCTATTTAAAGAAAGGAAGACAGTTCATAGTAGCCATTACATTTTTTTACTGCTTTTTAACTATTTTAACCATATTTTACCTCAAACACTTTGACAGACGATACCTGTCTGAACATTTTTTTTGTAGTTTTAAAATTTGTTAAAAATTAAAAGATTTTTATGTAATCAAAAGACTGCACATTTTTTGCATTTTATTTTATTTTTTACATCCACAAATTGTGAAGAAAAAAACATTGTGTTACTCTTGTCCTCGAGAAACTGTACAAGTACCTCTGTGAATACACCAATTTTATTCATTCAAATGAATGTCAGTGCCTTGCACAAGGGAATGAGGTTGTGAGCCATATTTTCTGTGTTTTTTTAAATATTTTTTTCCTTCCTTTGTTGTTTCAGTTCAGCCGCAGAACRGTTCCTGAAACATCAATGACACTTCCGTTAAGGTCATTTTCTCTCAGATAGAAAAATAGCAGTTTTCTTGCAAAAAAATGAACCATAAAAATACGATGACAGATAAAAATTATATTTAAAAAAATGAACATGTTAGATGTGTTGCTGACTACTACCACTTTGTTTTGAAAAGCCTCATCTATATTTTTTATTTATATATATATTTTTTTACATGGGGCTGTGCTAGATACATGTGAGTAGTCAATATCTTACCTTACACCAAACATCAGTAAGAGCAATCTGTTTGAGGAATCTGAGAAAAATTCTCCAGCTAAGTTAGGCTGGGGCTGATTTCAACACAGATTTTAACTATCTAAAACCAGGTAAACCTCAATTTTTRTAGACCTTCAAGCAGCTGTGATGAATTTTCACACAGCATCACTTGTGTAGACTTGTTATGTTTAGCACATTATGTACAGTACAGTAWCCGTCTAAAGTAAAGGTGACTTGGTGTAATGAAGTTCTTAACAAATGTAAAGTTTTCACACAAATTGCTGAAAACCTCACTTTAAAAATGTMAATTTATCTGTATTTTATTACTCTTTAAATTTAACTACTTTGTGTATTTTTTCTCTCATGTGAACATTCACTTTTGTCAGTACATGTTTATCTTTAGGACATACAGTGCAGGAAGTCATGCTTGAACTTTGCAAAACTAATTTCCCACCTCATACGAACATATTATTAACCAAAAATAATATTGGATGTTATGGAAAGCACCAGCAGTTATTTATAACACAGTCTGCTTTAAAAATATGTTTTTCTAAAAAGAAAAAAAATGTTATTTTAATAAAAAAAAGTCATAATAAAATAAGGATGCACGGTGTCCCACAATATGAAATCCACTTTCTTTACATTGTTCTTTTCTAAGGCACAAGACCGCTGGGAGTTTTTGTCCAGAATCTTTAGTTAAGGCGCTCATGGTGCCTCGCTGGAGTTTGTGAAGTGGTGAAGAGAGTTCATGCACAGTGATGCTTGAGCTTGCAGGGGAGGACCCCACGGTTTAGCTGGTAAAACTCCACCAACTGGATCAAGTCAGTAAATCGTGTTTGGCCGTCGTCTAAACTGTGGAACACTTCCCCTTCATCATCCACCTACAATGAAACAAACGCATCACCTGTTTGAGCAGATCAGTATAAATTAAAATGCTTACAAGAGCAATATGTATTTTTTTTTTTCATGAGGGGTGAAAAAACAAAATCCTGAAACTTCTGACTTCAGAAGTACCTTCAGATGCTTGAATCTTTCTAAAAGTTCCATCAGGGGATCTGATCTAATCCATCCCAGATTTATCCTACAGTACATATCGATGACTTCAAACACAGGCAAAATCATATAGCACAAAAAGAACAAAGAGTCCTGCACAGATTATCTTTATGCCAGAGTCATTCTGGGATTTTGTGAGAAAGGCAGAAGATACAGACAAAACTTGAATGCAAGTTCATTCTATAGAAAGTTTTCTAAAGTTGAAAATGAGCTACATACAGTACCTGCATCAAACAAAGGTTGGGAGGATWTATTTATTTTATTTTTAATGTATTGTGAATATGTTTAGATTATAAGTTTGATTATAAAACATGTGCTGCATTCATTGAAGGAATGCATRGGCTGTTCAATTAAATCGCTCCAGGGGCCATGGTTACTCAAAGCCTCAAATATTATTATCTTTTACCTTTTAAATGTGTTTATTTTGTTGCACTCAATCATAAATTCTACACTTAGAAATTATTGAAATCTATTTTTATGTTCAATAAAATGTTCAAGTTTTTTTCTTTTTTTTCGTCTGGGTGAGGCTCATTGGCTGGTCGGAAGGAAATCATCCACGAGCCACCAGGTGAATAGCCCTGGCATATAATTAAATTGGCAAAATTTTAAACAAAGATCTTATTCGATGCTCAGAGTGTATACTGAGGACTCTCAGCTACTACCAAATCAAATTTCAAATCAGTTATAGATGAACGCCAAATATTATTTTCTGAAAATTTCATTTAAATCCATCCATTTTGCTAACAAACAAACAAACAAACAAACAAAGATAAGCAAGCATCATCTGCCTTGTTTTTCAGAGGTATATAAGTATCAGTCGTACTCACTGGTAAGATCTGAAAATGTTTGATTTTCTGCATGTGGCAAAGTGACAGAACAAATGTCTTTGGGCTGCTTTGGCTGTCCCTCAGCAGAAACACCCTAAAACAGAAAAGTGAAAACAATTTAACTGCTTGGTGTAGAAATGTATCTAAAAACTAGTTATATGACGATTGCTATTCTACAAAGTGATTTCTGTTACGTTTAAACTGTATTTTGTAATTTTTAGTGGTTTGTCTTTTAATGTGAACAATGTATTGTGAACTTTTGAAATTTAATTGCATAAAAGAAAAGTCATTTTTGCTTTTTTTAAATGGTTAAAACTGAAAAAGCATATGTTTAAAAAAATGAAAATGTGCAAAATGAAGAGAAACACACCCATCAACTAGACCCTGCTGAGTAATTAGACGCTGAGCCTCCTCCCGAGACAGCTTGCCGTGAAACCACGGCTGGGCCAGGTGGATTGCTGATGCAAAGAGATGGTAGTTTAGTTAGTTTAGTTTTGGTTCTATGTTAGATATTAAAAGAGGAAGTTCACAAACCTAGGTTTGACGCTGAGCTCTGAGCGGCAGAGGGGCTTCCATGGCCACTCAGACGGTGGCAGCTTTTCCTCTGAGGGAGATATGAGTTATGATAACAATATAACAGGAAATAAAAAGAAGCGCTAACTTGCAGCGTAAGTGTTTCTCAATGCAAACTGATGACAAGTAATACATTTCACGTCCTCATCAAATTATTTTTTTTAGCAAAACACAGCATTACTTTAAAATGTGTCATCTTGTCTTGTTAAATTGCAGGAAAAAAAAAGAAAAAGCAGTAGAATTATTTAAAGCAAATATTGACTTACCCTCCATGACAGGCCTTCCTCCACAGCCACAGAAAGTGCCTCAGATGGGTTCTCAATTACTCGAGTCTTCTGGCCAGAAAAGTCCATKGCCACCAGTGAGTTCTCTGAGATGCTTCTCTGAGACAGGCAAAACAARGTATTTAATTATTGCTTTATTTTCTAAAGCACAAAACTGTGATTATATTAAAAAATGTCAATATAACAACATAAAAAATGCTTCTTTCTATACAAATTTTGCTCTAATTTGTACCCAGTCWTCTTGAAAAAAGGAACCAGAAAGACTTTTGCTGCATTGTGGTATCATTTTGCCATCTAGTGTCTGAGTAAAGTAACTCCATCCACATCATTTCTAGATGATTCCTGACAGTAAACTCCATTGAAAAGGGATTAAGAGTGGCTTTGGAAAGAATGACACATGGTCACATTTTAGTCCTTTAAGCTGTCATGGAGTGAGTGGCTTTAAATAACCACACACAAGCTCAAGAAAATTCTTCTTATGAGGATTACCTCAAAGCTTTTAAATTACAACATTCATTCACTGATGCCCCACCTACTAAGCTTGCAATTTAAAGAAGTGCTTAAAACAAAATGTTCCTCTTTTTTTTTCATTTCAGAGCTCTTCTTATCCTGCCTGACCCATATCTAATGGAGTAAACACACTTTAGCTTTATATATATA
>NW_013952411.1:2257834-2275225 GCF_001266775.1 Austrofundulus limnaeus | reverse complement strand
TATATATATTAGTGTGAAACTGTATTCTTCTCAGCTAAACCTGAGAACCACACACAAAAAAAATCAGCATTGCAGCTTTGCATCTGCTTGGTTCACACATCTTCCTAGCTTTCTAGCAAATCCTCTTGGCAAGCCTGTTGGGCTCATATGACCCCACAAAAGCAGAGAAGAGGAGATGAGCTGTCAAATGTGAGAGCAACTGATCACTGCGTATTTTTAGAAAGCTGCACGTTCACGAGCATGTTCATAACCATAAATAGATTTTGTTTGCCTTCTCAGGAGAGTCTGAAATTATTCTGGGACACACAACCTACAATAGCACATTAAAGATGCCTTCTTTGTCTTACAGAATTGTGTTACTTCTATCCTGTTTTAAAGTAGAAAGGTGTGTTTTGTAGTTATTGTACTTAAAAGTGACTGTTAGTGACTTTGCAACAGAAAAAAATACATATGAGTGCAAGGATTGTTGATTTAAAAAGGTAACATTTTAAAAATAAATCCTAAAGTCTGCAAGCACTTTTCACACATGAATGCTGGAGTTATTTGGGAAAATATGCTGACAATTTGGTCTGAACCTTTCCTGCAGTGGTTGTTCACACGTGTACTTCACAGCAGGAGATTTTCTGCTGAAGATGCTCTCACAGCGTGAAGCGTGAGGGAGACGAGCGACTGTCTGAACCACACAGGAGGTGAAGCACGTGGTGGAGAAACACAGTGGACATTTGTTTTGTAGCTTTTTTTTTACAGCACAATGATAAAATCAAAATAAGTTTTTGTTGTTAATAATATTGCTAAATATGTTTGAATGTATCCATAAAATAAGGAAGAAACATTCAAGTCAGATGAACGATAAATAAGTTCTTCCACACACCCACTTTTAGTAATAGCTAAAAAAAAAAGGTAGACAAAGTACTAGCTTAAATACGTTCATGGGATTGCAATGCCAATATTTTTTTGCCTTGCAACATTTTTTTGTCACTACAAAAGACGGTCCCTCCAGCCTCGTCTTACACTCATATCCTGCCAAAAAGTTTTTTTGATCTTGATTTTAGACTGATATACTAAGCAAGAGCAGAATGTGTTAGATTATTAATGTTGTTGCTGCACTTGTAGATTATTTCACTTAAATTTAAAAGATTCAGACTAGAATTTAATTTTTTTAAATTTTTTAGATAGCTACTTTTTCCAGTGCAGTCAGCAAAATAAGTAGAAATGTGTCACTAATATCTTCACAACCACTAATTCGTATGATCCTAAAACGTCAAAGTTTATTCTCAATTAGCAAATTAATACAGACATGATTGAATTTAGACAGACATGATATATTATGTTATATATATTGTATTTCATAATGCACCTGAGGTTTAAAGCATGTGCAGAATGTGTTAGATTTTTAATCATGTTAGACTGGAAATTTTCCTTATTTCAAGAAGTCTAACCAAGTGCAATTGTTTTATTCCATTGATGGGCTATTTCACTTAATTTAAATCTGAATCTTGTAAAATGTCTCAATAAGATTGATGAAGATGGTAAGATTTCTTTAAAAAAAGGAAAATGTCCAGGMGAACAAGATTAATAATCAAACACATTCTGCTTGTGGTTTCACAGTCTCGAAATACGATCAAAATACATTTTTTGCTGGATACAAATATAAAAGACTTGGTTAGATGGAAAATATTTGCAGTGTCATTGTGTAATCACTACCAAAAGATGTAGATAAAAGTTATGCATGGCCTCAGGTTTCCACATACATGTATAGGCAATTTTGAGATGCTTGCAGCTTACCATTGGTGAGGCTTTTTGCTTCTGGTGTGGCTGAATGAAATTTTGGAAAAGTTGCATCCCAAACTGAAACATCAGAAGGTCAATATTATACATTTAAACTTAAGCTTCTAACATGTTTGATAGTATATATGTATGTATATATATGTAAGTATATATGTATGTATATATATATGTATGTATGTATATATATATATATATATATATATATATATATATATATATATATATATATATATATACCATCCAGACAATGAACACATGCTGCTTCTGTCAAGTGTGGGAATGCTAATCCAGCATCACTCAATAGTTTCCCTTGACCTCTTTCCAAAGCTAAATCTGATTCTAGCACTGACTCAGCATTCCTCCTCTTAGATATCACTCAGAGTTATTCGTCGGCGAGCCAACCTTTAACAAGCGCATGGCTGTAATCCAGCAGGTCTTGGTCTGCTCATCATCTGCACACAGCAGCTTCAAGTCACGAGCTGAGCTGCACTTTGTAGACTGGGGTGAGGGGTTACAAGCAGACACAGACTTCAATATACGGACATGAATCCTAGCTCTGCTTCATTTGCAAAGTTTGTGTAGTTTTTTTATGATAGCAATCCCCTGTCAACAGTGTGAATTTACCTTAACACCGAAGGCAAACTCTGTGGGTGCGCCGTGTAGTTTTTTAGCTGATAAAACTGTGTAGACATCACTGTCGCTGAAATCGGCAAAGAATTGGAGATGCCTTGGTTCCTGTGTAACAAAAAAGAGGTTGGGATAAACCAAAAGTGGCAGAAGAGTTGTGAAGTTTAGCTGCAAATTTAGTGTATAAAGTGAAAACTAAATACTGTGTTAACCTAAAGAAGTGGTGCACAAACGTATTGTGAAAACCTCATGTTGGGTCAGCGTCCATGCCTGCCAGGCTTCAAAGAAATAGTTTGGATCTTTTGAAGTGGGGTTGGGGTTGTAGATATAGCTCTTTGAAGGGCTTCAGATTGGAGAAAAAGAGTTTAACTCTGACCAGATTGTTAGTTCCAGATGGATCAAAGACCAAAGGGATTACTGTCATCTTAAAAGAACTTCAGTTTCAGAAATGTCATAGCATTTCAGAAAAATACTATTATTTAAAATATTTAAATTCTTTAAAATTTTGCATCATACCATTATTATTGAAAATAACATTATGCTATTCTTACAGGAAGTGCCTCATGATTGCACTGATATATATGGCTGCAAAAAGGTTTAAAAATTACAAATGAATCATCATGAAATCTTTGAGAATGACTGATTCAAGAAGGCAATGATCCACCTCGGTCTGGGTTAGTTTAAGACTAGCCATTGGCTCATCAATCCAGTCAGAATTAAACTCTTTTTCTACAAAATGGAGTTTGTTCAAAGATATTATATTAAATTATATTATTACAACAAGTTTATTATTTGTTAAACGTGTTTTCACAAAACCCAAATTCAAAAGATCCACTTCAACTTTTGTCTCCTTGTGTGACTTACTTCTTGGTGAAAGAAAAAAAAGATTAAATAGAGAACAAAATTAAATATAATTTTATTTCAAAAGCTGATAAGAGCTATTTTTGGGCTGGAAATGATAAGGGAGGTAGTGGTAGCACATATTTAACACTGTGTGAATTTGTATTAAAATCAGAAAAAGTTATTACCTGGATAGTAAAATATATCAGCTCACTTACAGCAGCAGAGGTTGAGGCCAGCCTATTTGAATTTGAATTGTGCTTTTTAAAATTGAATGCATATTATCAGTCATTCTGGTTTTAGTTTAAACATTTAATGAAAAGAAGATAAGTACAGATTCAGACACACTGACAATAGATACATTGTGCTGATAAAACATTCTAAGAAAAAAAGTCAAAGACTCCCATTGTTCAGCGTTCATGTGACACATGGTTCCACTTCCTTATTTAAAGTAATGCTTCAGCCATTAATGTCTGCGCTGACTGAACAGCAATGTGTTTGACTAAGACACCAAATGAATAGTAAACATGCTGAACTAAAAGCGGGCGTAGCACTAAACCTACCGACCGCTTGACAACAAAAGGTCTACTGTTGTAGGAAATGAAAGCAGATGAAAAAGGGTTGTGCTGCCGTGGTTATAGTTCAGCAGTGGCTGAGGTTCTCACCTTGCTGCTATAGGAAAATCCAACTGTTCCTTTGCTCTTTATGTATGCAAAAACATAATGTAGTGGTTCTACAATTGTTTTTTGTTACTTAAGAGATGCTGCTTTCATTCTAAGCACAGTACATTTAAATCATTTACTGCAAGAAACAGACATAAGTGAGAGAAAAGAAAATATGGATCTTTTTTCTTTTTTTTATTTGCTAAGTATTCTGTGGAGGACTTATTTTAAGCACAAACCTTGGAAGTCCCCTTACTGGAGAAATAAAGCCCCGACCTCCGCAAAACAAAGTAGAACTTCCTCCAGGACTTCTTGCTTTGTTCTTTGGCGTGCAGAAACCCATGGATCTCTGGACAAGTGCTGGATTTGAGAAAAGTCTGCGTTGGGTCGAGAAAAAAAAAGTGTCCACAAGTATGTGTTTTCAGTACATTTTTTAAGAAAATCATTGGTGCTGAAAATATTTAAAAGTGTACAGTCAACAGAAAAAAAAGCTCACCTCAATAAGCTCAGAGTGAACCAGCGCTCCATTAGTTTCAGTGGATATAGAAACCATGTGATCTGGGAAAAATGCCTATGAGTTTGAAAGCAACATCTGACTTTAACATTTTAAACCTTTTTTTTTTTACATCTGGGAATGTGATTGTATCCTGTAAAATCTTCTTTCAAAACTCACCAGAGGTTTCTTGAAGAATTCATATTTAGCATAATTCTTCCTAAAACAGAGCCGACTGTCTGTGTCCATCCCTCCCCCTGATAGCACCTCCATGACATACTCATGATCTTCAATGGTTCTCTCTGAGGGAAACAAGGAGGGAAAAATAAACCAGGAGAAACTCAAACTGCACCTATAACTAATATCAGATGTAATATCAAAATAAACTCAAAAACACATGTTTATGTAAGTGACCTCATTAGCAACTGCAGTGTTTTATAGATAAAATGTAATTAAGTAAATTGTAAGTTGAATCATTAACCTTGTTTTTTTCTCTTATTGTTTTTTTAAGCCTCTGTAGCCCAACAGTTTGCAAAAATTATTTCCAGGATTTCATTTATTCTTTTTTTATTTTTACTTTTTATAAAGGTTACACATGCACAGACAGCCAAATGAAACATTTTTTAGTAATATTAGGGCAAAGTGACTATAAACAAATGTTCTAGTCAATGGTTCAGAAAAGGTAGAAAGCCCATATTTTAAATTCTACCACATATGTGAAATAATCTATGAACACAATTAGGAACCTTACATACATGCCCAGTGGCCACCTTGTTTATTGAATGAAGCTGCTTGTTTTATATATTACTATAATAGTGATCAAAATGTACAGCACTTGTGGCGTTTTAAAAAAGGAAATCGCTAACTTGAGTTTTAAAGCAGCTGGAGCAGAACTTTGTTTGACACCTCATGTAAATGAATGTTTGTTACGCTACTCCAGGTCAGAAAACACAAAACCCTTGAGTTGTTTCTAAAAGTATAAAAGTGCATAAAAATATTTAAAAAAATTGTTATTCTTTTCATTTATTCTTTTTTATTTGCATTAACTATACAATGAAACAACAGTGGAAGAAAACATATAGTTTAATAATTTGAGAAAAATCCCACCTGCAGGTTTAATTTTATTTTAAACCACATCATACCTATGCCCAGATGTGTGAGGTGTTCAATAAGAGTCCAGCTGTGGTCATCAATGCAGTGATTCTTTAAGACAAACAGCTGGCAGATGTCTCGGGCAGTGACGTCAGTGGGAACCTCGACAGCTTTGCTGATATTATTTTCATCATAAACTTTAATCACCTGCAACAGAAACATTTCGTCACATTTTAAACCATTCCTTAAGGCWCGACACTGAATGCAAGTGTATCAGATTATCATCAAACACATTAAGAAGTCTGTAACTTAGAGTTAAATATGCAAAGAATATTCAAAAATATAACTCGCACAGTTAAATACCAGACTTTTACTAAATATATCAACCCAAAAGAGGGAATTGTTTGGAGTCACGATGATGCAAGGGCAACCTTTATGTAAGAATACAAACATATGAATCAGCACAGCAGGCCCCTGCTGAAAATCACTGAATCTCCTCGACTCCTGTGTTCCTCTGTGAAACAATAAAGGTAAAAGGAGCTGTGTGACAAAGCTGCTTATTAGTGCCACACACAGAAAAAAAAAAAACCTCTCCATACACACACACACACACACAATAAAGGTAAAAGGAGCTGTGTGACAAAGCTGCTTATTAGTGCCACACACAGAAAAAAAAAAAACCTCTCCTGACTTCAGACATCTGCATCTTTAGGGCACCCTACCGAATCACCTGCCTGTTTTCCCCACCGCTGAGGGTCAAAAAGCCAGAAATCACTCAGCTCATTAAATAGCAGAGGTGGACAAAAAGCTTCACATGGTTCCAACCCCCTTCTGTTCACATTCATTCACACCTATGGCGGGCAGATTTGTTTTGTTTTAAAATAAAATAAAAAGCCCTGGGATTGCACAGAAAGCAATTATGAATGTGCCGGTTAAATGTAATGTTTGCTGCAGCAACTCAATCTAAAGTTGTCAGAGTCTGCTATAGTAGGAGGGGAGGTTCATTTAATTTTAAAGTTTTTTTTTATTATTATGGGAGTCAGACTCCTTCAGGCTGGCCTGGAAGAGTCTGACTTTTGTGGAGGGAAAAGAAACCTGAGCTTTTCACCAGGAGTTTCACCCCTGAGGGGTCATTAAGAAATGGACGCTTCAGGCGATGACATCACTTCTTCATGTAGATGCCTAAGAGATTAATCAGCCCAAATGAAGTCTTGTAGGAGACAAACATTTCTGGACTTCAAAGTAGTCAAACTAATGAATGTAGCAGCGCTGCAGCTTCAGCTTCTGGGATGAACATTTTTCAAAAATGTAAACAAGCTGAAACAATGCATGATGTCTGCTGACATTTTAGGCCAGATTATTAAACAATGACCAAGTTTTGATGAGATGGAATAACAATATAGGTGTTTTGGTCAAACCTTGTAAATTCTTTGCACAACTTTATTCAAATTTGTGAGATCTCACTAAATCTGTTCGTGCTGTGTCGTGGGTGACTTATTTCATCAAAGTTTAGCTCAATATCTGTAAACTGACTGAATTAAAGCCATTTTTTGGTGGTAAAAACAAGTATAATAATTGGCAGATTTCAAGAGCAGTTGACTGAAATACACACCTACAAAACGGCACATCTGTTTACAGCATCGACTGCAGTTTATTGGGCTTCAGCAAACAAACTCATATGGTTTCACTCCAAAGGATAAAAAATAACGAGTGCATATTGTTTGTTTATTGGTAAACTTTCCAATGTGGAGCCAGGTGTGATAAGCTGTTGTGTGAGCCAACAATGCCTTTATCAGTCCGCACTGAGCTGCATTCATTAGCAGCAACATTGATTCAAATAAGCACATGGCTGTATTTGTAACTGCACTCAAATATCTGATAAAGTACTATTATTGAGCTGCAGCACAAAGTATATTTGATAATACACATCTGGCTGCATTCTGCCTTAAACTATGAGACACTGGTCATCGTTTTTCATGGGAAATGGATGGTTCTAGTGTTGTTTCATTTTGTGCAACAAAACTAAGTGAAGTCAAATTGTAAAAACAATAGATTGTGTTGTTACTGACAGTTTATTTAATCAACAGCACTAGCATCTGTATCTGTATCATAGCTCCAGTGTGCACAAAGGCTCAAAAATGTATCGTTAGAATTTTAATTTTGAGTATTTATCTATCTTTTAGTAAACATATGGGGCTGTATAAAGGTTTTACTAGTCAGAAGCCCATACTTGAGTTTCTCAGCCTTTATCAAAAGAAGTGATCATATTTTTTATCAAAGTAAAACTCAATCTAACTCTGTTGAAAGATATGTCTTTAAGGTTAAATATAAGCAAYAGTTTCACAATACGTGTTTAGGTTCCACACAGAAATTGTGAAAGTATGTGAGAATTACTTGCAAAAAGGTTTCTGCAAGAAAAAAAAAGCAAAAATCTTTTCCAGCATTCTGGTAAACAGACTTTGTATTTAAACTCTGTGCCTTAAAAAAGAAGAAGAGTGATTATAGTTTATCAGGTGTTTAGTGTTTTTTTTCTCTGTTTTCAAGTGACTTTTTTATTTTTCTTATATCCRAATGTTTAAAGCAGATATTCTTAACCTATGGGCCGTGGCCCAGTTGTGGGCCTCAAAAGAACAACAGTTTTTAACTTTGGGCCGCAGAGGGCAGTGGGACCCCATTGATTTTGAATAAGGTGCAATATACTTTCTCATCACTAGGAACAGTAGTGCGACACTCATATGTTTAACAACCTTTTTAATATGTAGAAGAAGAAACTTAGATACCTGCAGAAAATGGAAACTTATTTTAAATGAAAAGTAGAAGCAAAAATGAAGGTAACCCATCACAAAAGGCCAAAGTTTGTCACTAATATGAAGTACAGCTTCTGTTTTTATCATGCAGTATTTTAAAAGTTCAAAACATTATCAAATATAGTTACAACTATATTTTAATTTGCACTTTATCAAATTATTTTTGTAGTTCAATTTTAAATATTTTAATGTATTTTAAAGAAACTTTAAACTTGTCAAAAAGCTGTAGTTACTGTTGTTTGTCACTAATATGAGCAGCAGCTTCTGTTTCTACCACGCAAAAGTTTAAAAGGGCTTTATTTTCACTTGTACTTTATCAAAATCAGTTTTACAGTTTTTTGTATTTCAAACATTTAATCATTTTTAATTTATTTATCTTATGCCCACAATTTTATTTATTGAATTTTCTATTTTTGTTATCTATGTTAAAAAATATATATTTTTGTGTCGATAACCCTGAGTGGTCTGTTGACTGACCTTTGTAATTGTTCAAATAATTGTTATGGGCAGGTTACAATATAAAAAATTGTCATAATCTTGTCTTTTGATTATTTGATAAAAGTTTTACTTTTAAAATGTAAGTGTATTTATTTTAGTTATAATGTAAATACAATAAAAATTAAACCAAGATTTAGAATAATTATCATTTTGATCCATACATTGGTAATGTCTGACTGGGCCTCGTGCCACTTTATGTTCAATAAATTGGGCCCCGAGGTCAAAAAGGTTAAGAATCCCTGGTTTAAAGTATGTTAAAAATATCTAAACGCTCATGGTTGGGGACTTAACTAGCAGGCTTTCCACTGGCAGATGACCGCTTCATCATCTGAGCTACTTGCTCAGAAATATGTGCTGAACTGATGTTAACTAGTCACTCACAGTGCTTCATGACCAAGGTCTGTCAGAACAAAGTATAAACAAAAGTCATGTTCATTTGATGCCAGAATGTGCTGATCAAAAGAAGTACAGTATCTCAGAGAGGTGAGGGGTGAGGCACAGAGTGAAAACCAGCAGTACGTTACGTACCGTAAAGCCAGTCTGACAAGGCAGAGCATACCCAGATCCTTACGACGCAACACTAAATATAGTCTCATTGAACACAACCTCCTCTATTAGACTTTCTTATCTCAAGGGCAGTACAGTGTGTGCCATTTTGCCAATTAGCCTCCTAAGGTTGAACCTTGAAGTGCACTCCCACAACCATGGTTCTTTCACTTGAGCGGTAGTGGTGAGGAGTTGGCCTCCAGCCTTGACTAAGAAAACTCGCAGAAAAGTCCTCCCAGTTCTCTGCTGTCAAAACACAGAAAAGGAAAAAAAAAACTGACGGTTTTTAGATCCCTTACTTTTTTTTATGGGGCAGACCAGGTGAGACTCCTATACCAGCCAGCTGCTAACTGCTAACACCTGTTCATAGTTACTGGAAAGTAACAGACAAAACTGTGCAGCAGGAAATACATTACAGCAAACAAATGTCATAAAACAATAGTGATAAAAGATGTGTTTCATTAAACAGATTTTTTTTATATGTTACCTGTTGTATGTGACTTTTTGAATGGCTTCATTATAGAGAAATTAARTTTATTATTTTATAAACAAGCAAAGCAGGGTCAAAACATCAAATAGATTGCTGCTCCCATGTTATAGCAGTTCATGCAAATACAAATTTATAAACCTAATGGTTGCTAAAATTTATAAATACACATAAACTATGACAGGTCACAAGCAAAGAAACATGATGTTTATTGTAAAAGTGAGAATAATGTAAAGGTTTGCACAAAAGTTCAAACATTCTAAAGGTTTTGATATAAGATTTTTTTTTAATATGACACCAATCCACTTTGGGTTTAGGTCTGCTCAGACTAGTTGTGAGTTCATCAGTCTATTCAGAGTTAAACTCTTAATTATTCAAAGAGATACACTATCTACAACAGGTAAGATGTCAATTGTTGATTCTTTTTTTTCCCCACAGAACCCCACTTTAACAAGTCTGAATTATAAATTTAAAATAACAGAGGCGTGTATAAAGTATTTAAGATAAAAAACAAGACAAAGTTAAAATATCTTAACAGAAAATAATTTTGGTAAAACTTTATTTCAGTGATAAATGAAAGTCATAAAACTGCACACAATAATTGGGGAAATAAAAGTAAAATACTTTGAATTCTGGGTTACTTCCCTTCATGGGATCAATAAAGTATCATTCATTCATTCATTCATTCATTCATTCATTCATTCATTCATTCATTCATTCATTCATTCATTTGTACTTTTTTAGATACATATATTTTTTATTGGGGGCAGATGTTAAAAGATTTTATTCTTCTTTCTGCTCCTTTTCATTTGCCTATGTTGTTATTGTGTTTTTGACACAACGATGTTGTATTATTTGTTTGTTTCTATTATTATTTGTTTGTTTGTTTCTATTATCATTTGAATGTTGAATGAAATAAAGCATTAATTTTTTTTACACACACTACAAGAAATGAAGTGTTGAACTGACTTAACCAAACTGGTTCCACTAAACAGAGTTCAGTAAATCGAGCAATTTAACACTTAGTTACATGTTACAAATTAAATATGACCAGAACTCATCATAAAAAGAATTGTTTAAGGAAATGTGTAAATTGCTCAACTCAGTTTAGTGGAAGCAAAGAAATAAATGTGTCATATCTATGTTTCGAATGTGACAAAATAAAATTAAAATTTAAAATAAAAAATACATGAAATAAAATTACAAATTCTCAATATGAAATTACTTGTTTACTCTATCAAAGTAAATGTACTTAATATACACCAAAAATAGTAAGCAAAGTAGGCACAAATTTTTTGGCTATTTTATAAATTAATGTCTTATTTCAGAAAATTTTCAATGGTTTTATAACAAGTATGTATTGAGAATGTTATTAGATTGAAAGCTGTAGTCCTAAAGAAGTGTTAGGGTTTAAGTTAAAATAAGTGAGGCTGCAGGCCATAACAAGAAAGTGAACAAAGTAATTTGTCCAGTGAAACTGGAGCATATTGCTGGACTTAGTAGATTAGAGTTTTACATTTCGTTTTGCTTCACTGTTTCTGAGCACTAGAAATAAAGTAATAYACTTCACAAAAGACAACATTGTAAGTTATTTAACAATCTTGTGGGATTTTCCTGCTTTTCTTAAACTTAAACTCCTCACTGCAGATATTGTATATACAGTATCTATCTCCATGCTCTGTAAGACGAAGCAAAATTCTAACACTATAGTGAAATCAGTTGAAAATAAAAGTATTACTGWTAAAAAAAGACTGAACATGGATATACACCTCATTTAACAGCAAAAAAGCAGCTGTTTACTTTTACAATAAAAAAAATCAAATTACTCTATTATCACAGTACATACATACTCTATTGCAGAGAAACTCACAATTGGCTCTTACCCGCTTCTGCAGACAGAGAGGTGTGATGGCAGGCAAGGTAACTCTTCTGGCATGGAAATTCATGCTTTTGCCTTACATGTGTATTCAGCTACGAGCTCAGCGTCCATCCATACAGTATCAAAATGTTAAGTTTAAAGTACAGTTTATAGTTTTAGCGTAATAAAAACWAAGTCAAATAGTTRAACTGATCAAAGACAAGTGTCTCTCTACATATTAATCTTACTGTATCCTATAGAAAAGCCTGTCTCGTGAACTCCCTCCCATTGAATGTGTGAGAAAATAAATTGTGTTTCCTCCCCACAACACAGACTCCTCCTTTTTCCTTGAAAATGTTAAACCTCTTTTCCTTTTTCTTTTTCCTTTTTTTTTTATAAAAAGGAAGTTCTAATAAACCAAACAAGATAAAAAGTGTTTCTCATGGCGACACTGCAGGAGAGCCTTAATGAGTTTGAATAAAAGTTAAAATGTGATGATGTAAAAGCTCCACMAGATTTCACAAGCATCAGTATGGTTTTGGTGACTTTGTCTCCAGACAAGATACGKTTCACAAAACAAACAGTACATGAAATATTTTCTACTATGCGTTATAACTCAAATATTTACAAAAAAAATACACTGGAAAAACATTAAAGCCATTCAACTTACAGCAACTTCAGGTAGTTTACCTATTTTTAAAAATTTTTTTTCAAATGTGTTTTTTCATTGAATTGTTGACACTTGTTTTGTAGAAGCAGCAACAAGATTTGAATATCAGACACTTTTTAAAAATGCTCAGACACATTTTTCAGCACACAGTATATTTATAAAACATTTTTAGAAATGTTACATGCACTTTATTTTCTTTTTCCTGGTGTCAGTGTGATCTGAATATGTAATGCATGTGTTAACATTGCACTTTTGCACTGTATTATGTAACTTTTATTGACTTAATTTATATAAGCACACAGTCTATAAATATCCTGCAAATTTGGTATTGTCTGTTGCCAACCTGAAAACAACTATCAATTTGTGAAATCCTGTCATACTGCCCTAATCTCTGCTCTTCTTTCTGTTTTTACTGATGTACAAATTTCCAGCCTTTTAGGAAATACAGTTCAAAAAAAACTTTTTAATCTTCTACATTGTGTTGTTCTTAATTGTTACAACTTTTTGTTCTGCCAGTGTGCAGCTTCAGTGAAGGAAGTTTGTCTCCCAGTCAAAAGGGAGGGGTTCAGTCTCACAGTCTCCAAGTGTCCTTGAGCAAAATACTGGATTTTATTTATTTAATTTATCACTAAAAGCATTGTGACTGTTCGTGAGTGGGTGAATGAAACAATATCTGTCTATCTATCAACCCATCTATTTATCTACCCATCTGCCTAAAAAAATCATAAAAATTGATGACCTAAACAAACTGCTGTATTTCTACTTGGCTTCTATATTATATTACACTTTTGTGTAGTCTAATTTATAATTTCACAAGGATAAAATCAAAAAAATTGAATAATTTATATCTTTAAAGTGTACTTGTTAATAATCAGAAAATAACATTTCAAAATGTGTATGTTCCATGTTTCAACAATGGTTGCACACATCATATTWGCCATAAGTTTGCAGAGCTGAATCTGGATCACAACTGTGCTCCCACTGCACTCATGAGAACAGACGGGCCGAGGGAAGCCTCCCACAACAGGCTTCAATCTTTATCTGGAAACATAGCACACTGATTTGTGAAAGCACAGACAAGTAGACGCTGCTAGCTATCACCCAACTAAAATGAATAGGAATTAATGGAGCCAGAACGATAACAGAGTCTCCACAGCTCCCATAACAAAGCTACCACCAGACACATTGTCCTTGACCATAGCAGATTCAATCAGGACCCCCTAACTTCATCAGAGGAAGACAGCAACCAGAGATGCAGTGGAATGTACCTAAAAAAATAAATTATAGAAATACCATGACCACCGACCATTACAGGAGGATCTGATGGTTTTATTAAACTGACATTTTTTTTGTTTTTGTTTTATTAAAGGACAAAGAAAAAATTCTTATTACAATGATTTACCTTTGATCACTGATGAAACATTTATTTTTTAATTAACGTAAGGAATGCTCTGTTCCAGTGATGACAAATAACTCTACGAGATTTGTGACTAAATATTTTGCTAAGTGTCGTCATGTTTGAGGTATTCATTTATTAAGATCAGTGACTCTTGTTAGTTATTGCATACCTTATTTATTGTCACACCTGCCCTGAATTTGTGATTAGCACATCTGCCCCTCATGTTCATCATTATCCAACACTTTACAGCTTTAGCTTTCTTTGAAGCAGTGTCAGATCCTTGTGTTGTCATGGTTTACTGCTGCAGACCTATGGTTACTAAGTGCATAAAATGTATCATTTGCAGCTGCACAAAATATTTACTGTAGATCTTGCATGTCTGAAACAGATAAGGCCACAGAGTTGGTTCACTACAGCGGGTAAAATAATTTTGAACATGTCACCATTTTTCTCAGTAAATATATTACTAGAGGYGCTAATGACATGAAATTTTCACCAGWTGTTGGTAACAACCCAAGTGATCCATATATACAAAGAAATAAACCATAAATGTCCAGAAATGAAGTTATTTGTAATAATGTGGAATGGCACAGGGAAAAAGTATTGAACACACTTACTGAAATTTATCTAATACTTTGTACAAAAGCCTTTGTTGTCAATGACAGCTTCAAGACGCCTCCTGTATGGAGAAACTAGTGGCATGCATTGCTCAGGTGTGATTTTGGCCCATTCTTCCACATAAACAGTCTTCAAATCTTGAAGGTTTCGTGGACCTCTTCTATGAACTCTGATATTTAATTCTTTCCATAGATTTTCTGTTGGATTCAGGTCAGGTGATTGGCTGGGCCATTCCAGCAGCTTTAGTTTCTTTCTCTGAAACCAACTGAGAGTTTCCTTGGCTTTGTGTTTGGGCTCATTGTCTTGCTGAAATGTCCAGCCACGTTTCATCTTCATCATCCTGGTAGATGGAAGCAGATTTTTATCAAGAATGTCTCTGTACATTTTTCCATTCATCCTTCCTTCAATTATTTGAAGTTTGCCAGGACCATATGCTGAAAAACAGCCCCACACCATGAAGTTCCCACCTCCAAACTTCACTGTTGGTAWGGTGTTTTTGGGCTGATGTGCAGTGCCATTTGACCTCCAAACATGATGTGTATTCTGGCATCCAAACAGTTCAATTTTGGTCTCATCTGACCAGAATATATTCTCCCAGTATTACACAGGCTTGTYTAAATGTTGTGCAGCAAACWTTAAAGGAGCTTCAACATGCTGTTTCTTCAGCAGTGGAGTCTTGCATGGTGAGCGTGCATACAGGCCATGGTGGTTCAGTGCRTTACTTATTGTTTTCTTTGAAACAATCGTACCTGCTAATTCCAGGTCTTTCTGAAGCTCTCCACAAGTGGTCCTTGGCTCTTGGACAACTCTTCTGATAATTCTTTTCACTCCTCTGTCAGAAATCTTGTGAGGAGCACCTGGTCGTGGTCGGTTTATGGTGAAATAATGTTCTTTCCACTTCTGAATTATGGCCCCAACAGTGCTCACTGGAACCTTCAGAAGTTTAGACATTCTTCTGTAACCGATGCCATCATTATGCTTTGCAACAATAAGGTTGTGAAGGTCTTGAGATAGCTCTTTAATTTTACTCATCATCAGATGTTTCTTGTGTGATACCTGGCCATCATTTGGGACTGAACCAGCTGATATTAACTTGCACTGACAAGGGGCAGGCTTGCTTTCTAATTACTGAGAGAGTTCAGCTGGTGTCTTGGCTTTCCATGCCTTTTTACACCTCCCTTTCTTCATGTGTTCAATACTTTTTCCCTGTGCCATTCCACATTATTACAAATAACTTCATTTCTGGACATTTATGGTTTGATTTCTTTGTATGTATGGATCACTTGGGTTGTTACCGACATCTGGTGAAAATTTCA
Source organism: Austrofundulus limnaeus (assembly GCF_001266775.1). Taxonomy (NCBI): domain Eukaryota; kingdom Metazoa; phylum Chordata; class Actinopteri; order Cyprinodontiformes; family Rivulidae; genus Austrofundulus; species Austrofundulus limnaeus. The sequence goes on along the minus strand of NW_013952411.1, from coordinate 2,259,524 downwards.
TGTCATTAGCACCTCTAGTGATATATTTACTGAGAAAAATGATGGTATGTTCAATACTTACAGTATTTTACCTGCTGTATACACACCAGCATGATCAAATTTAGTTTCTTTCTCATATAATGCAAAACTGTTGACTTTGTGGTTTTAATACAAAGCACTGAAAAGATCTCAACCAAGAAAAAAGACACTTGGGAAGACTGGTTGGCACTTTTCCATTATAGAAAAGATCAAGATAGTGGGTGAGAGGATGAGTGCTGCAGATTTGGAACAATGATGTCATTGGTTTCTTAAGTGCCTGTGGAAAGAGGCCATATGTGCTACTGGGACTGTAACATGAACACAGCTGCTCAGACTGACATGATGCCTTTTGTCTTGGTGAAAATAAGTGAGATGATATCAAACCCACAAGGGTCTCACCAGCAAAATACATGAGGTTGACWCAACGATCTCCTACAAGTGCTTGTTTTTGACTGTGGTCAGCTGGAAAACATTTACCCCTTTATTTAAAACGTGTTCTTAAAAATTCCTAATCTCAGTAAATAAAACAAGGCCGCTTTTTTTTATTTCATCAGACATTAAACAGAGACCAGCAGAGGAGGGAGGGGGCAGGGAGGCTCTCGACATGCTGGAYGTGTGTCGAGAACTTCAAGAGCAATTCTGACTGKTATCTGACCTCAAAATGCACAAGCGTCCAACTTGAAGCATTGGACGCGATTTTGACGCTGAAATCACGTTTGGTGTGAACGCAGCATTAAAGTAGGCTAACTCCTGTACAATGGTGAGCATGAGAATTTGCTAATAAACCAGCAGGCACAACAGTGGCTTTTGTGATGGAAGTAAAAAAGTATTATCTGTTACCTTTTTATTAAAGAAAAAAAAATCATGTCCCTTTGAGGGTTCCATACAATTGTTTTACTGCAGTAAYGGATTATTTCACTTAATTTGAGAAGATTCAGACTGTATAATCGAATTTTGTGTACTTTGAGTGGAGACACTATTCATTTTCCAAGAATCAAACCAAATTGCTACAGTGCACACAAAGATACAGATTCTTCTGTTAATTTATATTTTCTGCAATGAACAATGGAAGCTTACACTGTGCAACTTTTTTGAATGTCTTTTTCTTGTCAAGAGTCTAACACCCCTGATAGCTGCTGGTAAGAGCAGAACGCTGTGCTTACACTGTTAGCTGCTCGCTGTTGTGCAAATGTAAAGACAAAAATACACAGACACAACTAAAAATACCAAAAACATCAAATAAACTCGGTCCTAAAATTCAGAAACTTACTGTACATCGAAGAAATATTTTGTTGTTGAAAAACATAACTGGTTAAACAATCCTGGAACAATGTAGCAGAAAATAAAAACAGCTGTGATGCATGTGACTTTTAAAATAACTTTTTTCTGGTCTCTTATTGTCCCATTTAAAAGTGTTTTCTTCAAATGTTGCAGGGGCTATAGCAGTGTGGAACAGTAATGAACCAAACAGCACTGTTCTTATCTTTGACACAATACTGATTTTATCAATACATCAGTAATTGACAGAAACTTACACAGATAAAGAACACAAAAAATATGTGTGAGTGTATATATATATATACACTCACCGGCCACTTTATTAGGTACACTGCGCCAGTAACGGGTTGGACCCCCTTTTGCCTTCAGAACTGCCTCAATTCTTCGTGGCATA
>NW_013952411.1:2249106-2257804 GCF_001266775.1 Austrofundulus limnaeus | reverse complement strand
ATATATATAGTCTGTCTAAAAAACTTGTGTTTTATAGAGATTTTAAAGGTTTTTTTAAGCTAGTCACCTTAAAGACAAGGCTATGAGTCTGTGTCAACGGATATGTTTTAAGACAGAAACCTATTTCTTAACTTTTGTGTTTTTCTTTAACTATTTTTGTTCTTAGAGTGTGCACCAGCATGACTTAAGGTCCCCTTTTTACACCGATGTTTATTCAAAACCCGCAACCAACAGCATGAATTGCTTGTTTCCTTGTTTTCAGTGCACTGTGTTAGAGAATATTGAAAGTAGTGAAATATCACTGAATGGAGATGCCACAAAACTTGTTTTTTTCCAAAAAAAACTTTTTTACACAGATGACCCACATGACAGGACCTGCATTAGAAATGAATGCTGCTCATTTAAAAAATAATCCTTATTTCGTCATGACATGCAGTTATTTTGGTGTTAAAACAAAATATAGTTTTTACAACAAAAATAAATTTAAACCACAGCTTGCTTCTAAAATCAAAGCTTTGTTTTTTTAATGAAAGTCTGGTACAAGTATTGTGAACTGCAACAGACAAAAGCAGGCAGGGATTAGCACACAGACAACTGGTTTTAAAAATGAAAGAAAACACTATGTTCTAAAAACAACCAGAACTGTCTCAACATCAGGCTCACGGTGAAAGCTTGTCAAGCACAAGTACGTACTTCCCAGCATTCAGTGCATAATAATCACACACCCTGAGCTAAAACAAACAGCAGAGCTGTGGGCAGTAGGCCAGGTATTTCTTGGGTAAACCGTAAAATTATTAAGTTTCAAATATAACATCTGCAGGTAGTATAACGTCTCACTTTGCCTATTCATTCTCATATTTTTGTGGTCACTGTGTGTTGGTAAAAGCCTGTATTTTGACAAGTGAAAACATGTAGTTTATCTGACCATCCTGACGCAGCATTTACCTCCTCACTGCCACTAATTTCCATACTTGTAAAACCAGTTCAAGCATCCACGTATCCTGAGGTTTCAAACAAAATCACTAGTCAAACACTGTAACTATCTATGCAACTTCAAAAATATCCTGCAGTTGTTTTCTGGCTCCAGCTCAAATTACTCTGCCGCCTGAAGCAGCACAGTCCTTGTTTTGTTCAATTTATTTTATTGCAATAAGAACTTTAAATAGGGACGCTCACCTGAGTTGCACCTCTTATGCATGGTGACAAACATTCAGAGGCGAGGGGGCAGAGGGTTGAAGGAAGGAGCTCAGGATAGAGCTTCGGGACAGAAGATAAGGAGCCGTCTGCCTCATTGACACCCCTGAAACAGCAGCACACACAAAAAGGAAATAAACATTAGCAGATTGTATGCATCATTGTTTAAGGAACTGCTCATTTTTTATAACCTCATCTCTTTGTAACATTCATTGAAAGAACTGCTGCTGCTGAGTTTATAGTGAGAGAAAACTAAACAGTTCATTCAATCTGATAATAAAAAKACATGTCGGAGTTACTTTTGGTTTTTAGAACAGATTGACGCAGACAAAAAAAGACATTTGCTCAACACAGAAACGAGGTGGGTGACAAACTGCTACAAGCATTTTTTTTGTTACAGACACGCCCACTCACAATAGATTCTTGATAAAACAGAAGATAAGGCAAATAGGATATTTAGAGAAACATTTAGAGGAAGTTTATTTTTTTTATAAATGAAAAGTTAAAGGTGCAATATAGATATGGCTTTATTTTGTGAGCACCAATGGTTGTCAGCAGAATCAGTGTCCCATGTGATGAGGTGAGACAGAGTTAGATCTTGCAGATTAGAAGACTATTGACTGACAGTTTCTTCAATCCTTTACTGAGTCAACAAAGTGCATGTTTTAAACCAACACATTGTCAGAACAGCTTTTGCTTCATGAACAAGGCAGCTCACATTATGAAATATATAAAATGTTTAGTCAAGTGCATTTATCATAATTGCCTCATAACTAAATGTGTGATGTTCGCTGCAACTAAAAACATTTAAAAAATCAAAGAGTTGTACCTGTTCCCTGGGCACAGCTTGGTTCCAGTCTCCTGAGCATTTGGTATTAGTAAAGAATCTTGAAGTGGGATGAGGGCTGGGCTGGGAAATCCACTCACATTACCCTTCCCACTGTGAAAAAGATCTGCTTTCTGTCCGAGGCTTCCAGAAGTGTGTATCTTCTCCAGTGTTTTATTCATATCACTGGTGTGGGTTGGCTAAATCCAAGGCATCATCCGGAGTGAAAAGGAGAGGCGAGCTGCTGGGCTGGAGAGCGTGCCCAKTTGGAGCAGGCTGAACTGGCGGTGCTCTACTGCTCACAGCTCAGCAGTGCGCACACACACACACACAAGTTGTTCTGGCTCATCTGCTGCCCACAGGGCTGGCCCTGTGGGGCAAATGATCCCTCCTACCCAAACATGATCCACCACAATAAAGATATTTTTAAACACAATGACTCTCAAAACAGACACCCTTGTCCTGGCCTTATGATTAACACACACACACTGTMGTATATATTAAAGATCAGCCTTTTGTGTCAATTATAATTTTCTTTTGCAAGCTGGAAATCAAAGAACTTGCAAACAAAGAACAAAAGAGTTGATAAGTCCAAGAAGGCTGTAAGTCCAGCTGCTCTTTATTACTGGACTTTGTACAGGATCTGCACTTTAAAACCCACTTCACTGTAGGCTGCAGACGGTCATAAAAAAGTTGCCAGTCAGTGCAGCAGACTGGTTGTGTAGCTGACTGTGTCACTCAGTTACAGGCTCCACGTGGGGGATGGTTAGGATGATAACATCATTCTGAAAGGTAATGTGTAACAGACAGGCAGGGGAAGATTCCAACAGGCAGCGTACAGTAAAAGCTAGTGAAGAAAGGCGTGCACTATTGTTTAAAATATATTGGTCAATAAGACATGCTGCAGAGATTATTTAAACTTAAATTTAGAAAAACCACCATGTAACAAAATTACTAAGTTTTCTTCATAAAAGCACTCAACTGTGACAACTTATTTGTATTATTTACTCTCCCTTCACATATACAGTACACTGACCCAGATTTAGCTACAAATACTCAAAAACACAGGTCAGACATTTCCTTGAAAGGATGCTAGTGCCCATTCTGAGACTCTGAACTTTTCCTGAGCAGATTTTTTATTTTTATTTTCWCAAGTGCCTGGTATGCTTTGCATCTAAGCTTTTAAAAATAATTTTCTAACCAGATTTAGTAAAGCTTGTATCCAARTCTTTTGTACCCTTCAGAGTTTCTGAATACATCACTAATTACAAGTTCACCTTCACCACTTTCAGAAAAAGAAACAGGCCCTTATTTTGTACTCAGTGCACTGAGCTTTTTTATTTTATTTTGTGCAAAAAAATCCCAAATCTTTTTGATATTCATAACCTTGTTTGAAATGTGTTTTGATTAAATATTAATCTACTTTGTATTGCCTGCTAAAGTGAGAGGGGATAACTTTCCCCATATCTGAGTGCATTTGTTTGTAGCATCCCGTAAACAACAGATTTTTGTGAAACTCTTAGAAATATAAAAAAATATGGTTTTGCAACTGGTTAGCTTTTTGGAAACAAACCCATTCAAGATTGCTGCGATGGCTAATTAGTCATAGCAAACACACAAGTGGCTTTAACTCAGTCACTTTTACAGACTCAGAGTCAGTTTTGCTGCAGTAGTAGCTGGGAGTCATCATCAGTACATTATCTGAGCAACATCTTATTGCATGAGATCTAATTGGCTTTCTGTCACTTGTTTAAAMTAGAAGGCAACGGCCCTTCAAAGGATAGGCTTTTAGTTTTGCATTTTTTTTTATCTTATTTTACTTCTTTATTCCAGTTGAATGTTTTTTTTTAATCAAAAGCACCAACATTTTAAGATTAAACCTGCTATTCCTGACAAATCCACTGGTCTGTGTAAAATGATAAGAGTTCCTATTAATGCAGAAACAAGAAGTGAATGTGCTCATTTATCTAAATATCAAAAGTGACCCAACAGGGTAAGGTTGTCCATAACCTTCCACAGAATACAACTTTAAAAAGACTTGAGTCAATGTTTCAACACTAAATAAATGAATAAACCTCCACTATGCTTCTTTAAGTGGTTTTCAGTGCAGCTGAAGGCTAAAATGTTTAATATGTTTCTGGGTCACACAGGATATTGTTTATTTGTGAATGACTGTAGGACKTAATTTAAGCTATTTGTGCAGGAAAGCAATGGAAGAAAAAACAAATTAAAGAAATAATAAGAATATTGGCCAAGTGACATAAAAGCTTTAATTATAGCGACACACATCCTCAAAAACAAGTGTACACATCTGTGTACTTCTCTTTACGTGTTTTAATCAAAACGTCCATACTTAAATATAAATCTGAATTATAATCTATGAAATATTTACCATAKGTCAGACCTGGTCTGTCCTACTCATCCAGTAATATTCATTCAAATAATACATTTTTTAATAAACCCAATAACGTTACAATTATTCAAATAATTTATAGTATTGCTCTCATTTCTCGCTTTCAACCCTTTGCATTAAATGCACCACACAAAATAAAAGAAACTTAAAAACAGCAAGAATATTACTCAATGGTGTGAGAAAATTAACCAATGATTAATTTTAAAAAATAATTCCTTTTATGTACACTGGCGAAGACCAAAAAAGAGGCATCACAAAAGACAGCTTCTTCTTTTGTGCCTTGAGTTAAAAAATAAAATAAAATAAAAATCTGAATTCAAAGTAAAAAAGACGAGGTCCTCCTGAAAGAAAAGAAAAGAAAAGAAACAAAGTCAGATGTCTGTGTTGTCAAAATATAAAAATACAACTTTGTAAAGAGCTTGATTTAGCTTACTGTGGCTGATGTGCTGTCAGATTTACAGCCCAGCTACGGTCTGGTCTCAACAACCTCTTCACTCTGTAACAGACAGAAAGCAGCTCATGTTCATCAAAGCCTGCGTTCATTCATGTCACAGGGTAAGAAAATGGTTTCTTTTTTTAACCCCTTTTCTTTATTCTACTTTGTGCAAAAGTAAATAAAAGTTTGGTACCGGCATAAAAAAAAAGGGATTAATTTGTTTTTGTTTCAGCGAATGTTTTCAATGCATTTCATTTTCTTTCTTTGCATTATGCCCAATAATAAAAAAAATGCCTGTTGACAGTATATACTGTGTATATATGTAAAACAAAGACAACAACATAAAGATCCCAGGCCTGTYCCACTTTCATCTGTAAAACTTGAGACATCAAACAGGTGCTTCTATCAGGCACTAGCTGCGTTTCCATTGCAAATGTGCGCAAAACTTTGTCGATATTCTGTTAATGTTGAAAAACACAGTTTCGCAACTGCAGTGTTTTAGTAAGAAACGCTATTAAAGTCACGCGTGAATACGCTTGTTCTCGCGATAAGTCATTACAAACATGGCAGCAATGAATGTAAACACATGCATGTTGCTACCACGACACTAGCGCTCATCATCGGCCATCAGAGGAGACGTCGGCRTCTTATCCAGGCTTTCCAGCGACAAGCCCCTTATACTGGGGAGCAGCTACATATGCTGCGTTTTTGGGAAATTGTAGTCGTTGAGTTTAATACTTTCTTTTACTACTTCAGTGATTTCACTACTACTTTTACTTCCTGTTATCTTCTTTGTCGTCGTCTTTTCTCCAGTAGAAATGGCCAGTTCTTGATCACGTGACTCTTGTTATGTGAAAACAGTGTTTCCATTGCAGTTTTGCGAAATAAATCAATTTCAATATGGCCGAAAAACCACCTCATCCTAGCGCAAAAACATTTTGTCAAAAAACGTAATATTTTTTCRAAATTGACGTGTTTCCATTGAGAAAATTTGTTTTTGAAATTGCAATTTGCGCATTTTCATGGTCAATGGAAATGCAGCTACTGTGCCCTGCAGCGTATGAGTGTTGTGTATGCAGGTGTTTCAGAACCAACCTCAAATTCGGACAATCCTTCTGATTCTAAGACTGATGAGTGGCGTGTAATTGGAGAAACGGGTGGAAACACAGACGTGGGAGACAAGTTTGGCCCGTGGGATAGAGCCTGGCTCCGTTTCACAGCGGAGGACACTGCCTGGGCGAAGCGGGAAGGAGTCGGCGGAACAAATGGTCTGGGAGCTGCAAAGCTCCTGAATTTTTCCAAGCTTAGCCCCGCACTTGGCTCTCTAGACGGCAGGCTGCTTTGCCTCGTCATTCTCACAGAGGATACATTCTCGCCGTCCTGCTGGGGGCTGGACTGAACATCCGTGGCCTGTGCTGCCTCCTCGTGAAACTCTACAGGAGGTGGAGGCAGAGGAAAAGTAGGAGAAGGAGGGGGAGGAGGAGGGGATGGCAGCGCCGCGCCTTCGGCACTCCCTCGAGTCTCCTTGAGCCCAGAGCCAGGACCGGCGCCGAGGCTTTTCTCAGCAGCTGAAGTTACATAATATCCAGGTGTTTTTTTGTGCTGTGCCAAGCGGAGAGAAGCAGGCTTGGGTTTTGTTGCAGGTGGAATTTTCATTTCCTTGACCTCTGCTGGGGAAGCTGGTGGAGACACTGGATTAGCAGAGGAGAAGATCTTGTCTGGGCTTCGTAAGGCTGTTGGTGAAGAGGAATGAGTAGGTTCGGGTATACTTCCATTTACAGTGTGTTGAGTAGTAGTAGTAGCAGCATTAGTAGTAGTAGTGGTGGTTACTGTGCTAGTCAGTAATTCATCCCTGGGTAAATTCAAACCTAGCTCACATTTCTCTTTTGAAACATCAGTCTGTCCCTCCTGTTCTGTGCTCTCATTTAAATCAAGCGAACCAAGATCAAGCTTCTCTCCTGGAGTTTTAGAAGCAGCCTCCAGTGTCAGTGCAACTTCATAGTATCTCAGTTTATCATGAGATTTCTGAGGCACAATAGTGTAAGTAGTCATCCCCACTTTGGGGATGTAGTCCCTTGTCAGCTCATTGGAAGGCTTAGGTTTTGGCTCAGAGTTTGTGGTATGCATAGGCGATGCTTTCAAAGCAGCAGGCACACTTGGCGTCGAGTCTTGGCATGATGAAGTTTGGAATGAGGCAGGTTTCAGGTCAGAGGGTTCAAGCTCCTCTGTCAGAGTGGCTATGTCTTTTTTCTCCACAGTTTGTACAGCAAGTGGCTGTGCTGATGAAGGCACTTTGTCCTCTTGATGCCGAGGAGGCGGCACGGAGCGTCTTGTGAAATCGGTTTGCGCTTGAGCGTCTCCTCCAGTGGGGGATGGCGTGCCGGTGGACGCCGAGTTCTCCGAGCCATCGGTCAGCTCTTGAAGGGTTTCAGTGTTTGCTTGACTGGAGGCCTGCACTTCTGCATTCTTCTTCTCGGGTGGAGGTTGGATGCTAACGCTGCGATCACCTTCAGCACTTCCCGCTGCAGACTCTTTGCAGTTGGACTGTGAGCCATCTTCAGGTGGTCCACTACCTAAAACAGAAAAAAAAGAAAAAAATTATCATGTAAAAAAAATTGTATTTTTAGAAAGAAAAACAAAAGTTGACAGATTAATGCGAAACTGAAGAAATCTATCAAATTTCTGAAAATAAAAAAAAAGTAAAACTGAAAAGAATGGTATGGTTTTGTTTTGAAGAAATACTCACCGGTAACTGTCAGTTCATGTGTGTCTGTGATTTCAATTTTCTTTTCACTTAGATCTGCAGAACCGTTTATAATACTTTCCAGCAGACTGAAAAAAATAATAATAATACAAAGACTTAAAAATAACTGCCAGTGATAGGGGGGAAAAACACTTCAAAGTTGTACATAGCATTACTACAGTTCGTACTTGCCATCTGAGGACAGATCAGGAAACTGATCTTCCCCAGTCTCCTCCACTGTGCCGCTGCACCTAACATCTAGGGAAGGCGAAGGGAATGAGACTTCAGACGACACGGCGGGACGACTGAACGCTTCCTGGGTAATGCAAGCAGCTGCACATGTTGCAGACCCGCTTGTCTCCTCCTGCTCCATGATCTCTTGCAGCGTGTTAGCAGCCACAGTCTCTGTAAAACATCAAAACATGCACATGTCAACCAGGAGTGTCCAGTCAGTCCTAACTTCTCATCAATAACTTTTCCATCTTTAAGCAACAGTTCGGAACTTCTGAAGTTGTGTTTTGTGGAAAGTGATGAACAGTTTTTATCTTACTTGTAGAAAGCTCTTTGAATAGTCTTGGTTTGGACAAACAAGAGTTCAACTCTAGTTGTCAGCTTGTCAATCTGCTCATCAATAAACTTTATTTCTCCAAAATAAAGTTGTTCAAAAAGCTTTAAAAAAAAGTGTAAGAAAAATAATTTATAGCATTTTCCTTGAACTCCATATCAAAATATCTGACCTATTCCCGTAACGCCTGATTTAGCAGCTAAAGGAAGTGTGACACAGAGGCGCAGTGAGCAGCAGGAATTTCAAGGCCACTTAAACAAAGCTTGCTGTTCTCAGCCTCTGATCTCAGTATTTGCAGAATCACAAGTGGAAGACTTGAAAAAAAAAAAAACAATGGCAGCCATGTTTTTCTATAAATTCTATGCTGAAAATATCTGAATCTTATGAAAAGATGTCTGAAGACAGATGTTAAGATATGATAAGATGATATGATAAGATGTTAGTAGAGAATTATGAGAAACAGGAAGTGGGACACATCTTAACAGAGCAAGAATAATTGAAAATAAAACAAAGCTAATAAT